>NW_008702437.1:0-1075 GCF_000695815.1 Acanthisitta chloris
CTCTGGTTTTAATTAGCCTTGCTTTTCAATATTAGCTGCTACAAGCTTTTCCTTCACATATGCGGGTTGGGATGTGAAGCATCCAATGACGTGCAGAAAACACAGTGAAGTCTATGTGGAGTCAGCAGAGGGGTTAACAACTTTGAGGGCACTTGGGGACTCTGCAAAAGATGTGAAACCATCACAAAGGAAAGGGAGGAGGGGATGTGCAAGGAGGGAAATGAGAACATCGGTCTTGGCCCTCTCATTTCCTTCTGCTTCCCCTTTGACTTTCCAGATAATAAAGAAAATTTTCTGCTTCACCTGACATTTAGCCTGGTATTACCATTCTTAGAAAAGTTAGGCACAAAGAAGGCCTTTAATTAGAGAGGAGAAAAGGCATCTCTGTTCTTACCTTTTAAATCCCGTTACTCACCTTTTCTGGGCGTTCCTGAGTAGGCTTTCCATCAGCAAGCTGTTGTGTACACCAGTGCATTGGCAGCTATAAGGGTTTGGGAAGTCACATTTGTGAGGAGAGGTTTTGTATAAGCTTCAGGTCTTATCCAACTGCCTTGCATGCAAAGGCACTTTTCTGCTGTGGTGGATGGGTCCCAGGCTGGTCCCAGAGTGAAAGGCAAGTGTCCAGTTGAAGGATGAGTATATGTAGCATCTCTAAGTATCCTCAGTGAGAAAGGTGATGACACCTTTTCCCAAGTGATGATGAATACTTCTCTCCAGTGAATCAGCATGTTTGACTGGTGTCATAACATTCTAAAATCTATGTGTCTGTACTTCAGGGTTTGTGCTCTAACTGGAGCTATATGCACCTGTGGAGCATTTGGCCATCATCAGATTCAATAGATTTCAGCCATGTCTCCGTGCACTTCCTGGAAGGTGGAAGTCAGACACATGCTGCATGCTTCAGTAGACTTCACACACATGTTTAGCATCTTAACTTTATATCTTGGTTTCCATTTTGATGGTACACAAAGGGTTTGTTTTCTTTGTTATACATAGTCGTTTAATTTTTTCCCTTGTACCCTCTGGGCTGCTGCACCACTGTGGTGCAATCCCTCCTAGGAACAGCAGGGCAGAA
>NW_008702438.1:0-1075 GCF_000695815.1 Acanthisitta chloris
AAGAACTGTGCTTTGGAGCTTGGGATAATCTCTGCACAGGTATACTAGGCATTTGGTTGCCTGTGCATTCAGCAGTTAAGGTACAGCTTAATTTCTGCAGAAGGAACAGAGATAAAATCATATGGTATCAGGCCTGGATATCCATTTGCTCTTACTGAGCTTCTCTTACCCATAAATGCAGGAATAATAGGAGTAAAAATCACCTGAGCTGTTAACGCGATGCCTTTGTTTGGGCTTCTGAATGTCTGTATTCATTAGTGGATCTAAGCTCTGTTAAGGTGTCATCTTCAACAACTGGTTGAAGATTGAACCTGTTATTTTTTCCTAACCCCTGATGGTTGGTGACAGATGAGTAGGAGTGTGCATATGTCTCACATAGACTCCAGCTTTCTCTCCTGCAAGAAGGACAGCTTACAGTTGACAATGCAGAAGTGACCTGTATTTACTGAATTTTATTTTCAGATACTCTTAGTCCTGAATTTTTCATGCTGATGATCAGAATGCTCACAATTAAAATGTCTTGAAATAGAACTTACAGCACAGTCACTTAAAAAAAAGAAAAAAAGGGGGTTTGAACATATATATCCTTAATTGAGACTTTGCAGATGAACAGATGTTTTCAAATGTAAGTCAAAACCTATTTTAAGTCTCACATCTCTAATTCATGTTTAGTCAGCTAGGGCTACCCGAGTTAGAAAACTAAGAGATTTCTATTGGAAAAAATGTGTTTTTAAGGAGCTATAGGCATTGGTATCATTAGAAAACATATCATCTTTCACTTAGTAAATCTAAGGCCCTAATTCTTCAAGCTGGTCCATGGACTTTAGTGTCCTGCTACAGTTAGTACTGTCTATGCACAGATATGGTATAAACAATAAAGATTCTGAAAGAGTACAGGAAAATGTTATCATAATCAATATGGAAGCAGTTGCAAAAACCTCAATACTTTGAACTTCTGGTAAGTTTTTCCATCTAGTTTATTAATCATAGGCAATGTGTATTATCAATAACAGTATTGTACATGTAGATACTGCCTTAGAGGCTTTGGCACATGAAATAAACTTTACAATGTGTC
>NW_008702439.1:0-1065 GCF_000695815.1 Acanthisitta chloris
AAAAAAAAAAAAAAGAAACAGCGAAGAATCTTAGAAATAACCCAGAATAATATAATTAATGTGAAGTTTGGATAAAACCAAAATTTGATTAAAGAATTGTTTCAATGTCCATAAATCTCCAAAATGTGTAAACCAAGAATCACGCAAGAAAGATGATACTGGGCTAACTGACGCTGGGAATGGTTTAGTATTAGCTGTTTTTTTGGTGACATTTGGCATTTTGTGCTCTGAAAGGAGCAGGGATATAGGGGGAAATGGACATCTACTGCAAATGTTGTGCAAAAAGAGATGGAACTAAGGAGAAGAGCACTTAAAGAAATTCAGGAAGAAGGAGAAAAAAGAAAAAATGAAGGATGCAGTCTTTAAAATACATATCTATATATGAGCAAGCTGTAAACTGAAAAACAGAATTGCATGGCTTACAGACTAAAAGGTATTTTTCCTGCTGTTGTTAAACCAGAAGAAGAGAATCCATGTTTGCTTCATGCTCCTCGGTCTGCATATCAGCATGGTCCTTTCTTTCCAAAGGGCTGTCTGTGTTCCCAGGGCTACTGAAAGGTGAAGATGAGCAATGGACTTCTCTCAGAGCAGTGACTCCTTCCATAGCAGTTCTTTGTAATTCTGTCAGAAACTATAGGCAGTTTCATGTTATATCATTTATGTGTTCCTCTCTGGTTATTTGCAACATCCATTTACTGGCCCTGTAAAGTAGCTGTGGGATGAGAATGGCATGGTGGAGGGGAAGGGGTGGGAGACTGGAAGACAACTGCAGGCAGCAGTTGCTGAATCCTGTTGAGTAATGCTTACCCCAGATTGTAACTGCCTTTGTGTCATCCACATATGAATTTATTTAGTTGATGAAGTAAAAATCTACCTTTAGCTCTGGTTTTTAGTGTCAAGACCCAATGCTTTTGAAAGTTTATGTGGCTTTAAACCAGTTGCCTTCAAATTTGTTGTTCCTCTGTTGGTCATTGAAGAGAGTGAGTAAAAAAGCAACTATGAGAACTACGTGCTGTTCCAAAACACTGGTTTTACTGTTGGGAATTCTCTCCATTTTTTTTTTTT
>NW_008702440.1:0-1074 GCF_000695815.1 Acanthisitta chloris
GACCCCAGTCAAGCTCAGTTTTCCTGTGTTGTCCTACTGAAGAACTACTTGAGGTCCCTTTCTTTGCTTCTCACTTAGAAATTAATTGCATTACTGAGACTGACAGAAAAACATTAATTTAGTAGCTTAAAACAAATTCATAGTCCTCAAGTTTAGGGAAATTTTAGAAAAGAAAGCCACTTATATTTGTGGTTTCCCTATGGCAAACCCTGCACATTTGTTTACCACTTCATGAATTCGTTGTGCAGAGATGTGAGGGAAGGACAGGTGAGACCTTTATCACAGTTCCCAAGAATTTTCCCTTTCTCAGTATTCCTGAGGGCTTTCACTTGCTGACAGATCATTCATACAGTGTGTGTTTTCTAAGAGTAAACTGAATTACTTCCCAACGCAGCATGCAATGTAGATACTCGAAAGCTTTTCTGTTCCACAGTCTCAGAGAGACCTGAGTGGTCCTGGAGAATGACTTCTGTGGGTGGACATTGCTCAGTGCTCTGGGGTGAGAGATCCAGTGCCCTTGGGAGAAAGGAGAAATGCATGATACTTTACTGCCTCTGAAGTCAGCCTGTGCATCTCTCACTCTCTGAACAGAGAAGGGATGGGACTGTGTTGCTTTGCCAACGATAGCATATTCCCAGTCTCCCCCAGGCCATTTTGAGTGAATAACTTCCCTGTGTGCAGCTTCTGCTTCAGCTCTGTGTCAGGTGTTGGTTTTTGCAGCTGTCTGGGACAGGCACTGACTCAGCTCCACATACCTTGGCAGACTGGGGATTTTAAAGTGTATTTCCTCTTTCATTCACTTCTTAGAAATAAACTTTACATGTTAAACACTTACAGGGAGGAAAACTGTTACAAAACAGATTGGGAGAGAAACTGGTAGATACTGAATAGGATTTAATGGCAATGAAATATTTACACAGACTTGACAGCTATACAGACTCCTCTGCACAGGCTGAGGGACAGAAATCATCTTCTGGATGGCCTTGACCCAGAGTTAATTGAGGATATGTATGTGTTTAAGTGCTTTGCTGGACTTCAGCCTTGCAAACACTAAGCTTTCATTGAAATTCCTAG
>NW_008702441.1:0-1059 GCF_000695815.1 Acanthisitta chloris
CACACTTAATTTCTCAGGTCCAAACACAGCCTAGCTGGGCTGGGGTCCCTTTAAAGCTTGTGTGTCGGGGGTTTGGAATCCTCCATAAGGTGTGCAAGGGGCTGGGGATGCCTCTAAGGGGGGGAGGTTGGCATGCAGGGGGCTGTGGTCTCCCGTAAAATGTGCAGGGTGCTGGGGAGCCTCGGGAGGCACACAGGGATACTTTGGGGTCTGCCCTGAAGCTTGCAGGGGGCTGAGGTCCCCTGTAAGGTGTGCAGGGGGCTGGGGTCCCTCGTGAGGTGTGCAGAGAGCTAGCGACCCGCATAAGTCATGCAGGGACTTTGAAATCACTGGAGAGGTCCACGGGGGGGATTGGGTTCTCTCCGAAAGCTTGCAGGGGGCTGAGGTGTCCTGTGAGGTATGCAGGGGGGTTTTGGGGTCTGCCCTAAACTGTGGAGTGGGATGAGGGCACCCACCAGGTGTGCAATGGTTTTTGGATCTCTAAATCCTTCAGGGAGTGCCTGTAAGTGTGGGGACTCTGCTCAGCCCTTCCCAGACTCAGTCTCTGGAAGGAGGCTCAAAGGGGCTGTGCCCCTGTGAAAAATCTCAGTTACATAGAAGGCTGCACCAGGTTAACTCAAAAGGGAGCAAGCAGATCAGCCCCTGGGGATCACTTTCTCCTCTCTCCATCTCTCCCTCTGATGATTTGCCCCAGCTCTGGACACTCCATGCAGCAGGACCTACTCAGGCTCTGAGGACTGGGGATATTCTTTGTTGTCTCTCTCCCTTTTCCATCTTTATTTCTCTGCTCCCCTTACTCTGCCCAGGCAAAGTACCATGCTCATATTCTACCCTGTGCTCTGCACTGAAGTTTGTTGTGAGAATGGGGAGATGGTGGAAGCGTGTTGTGGCTCACGGGCAATCGCTCCCCATGTGGAACCAGCGCTGCCCCAGCACACACACTGCACACCCTGAACTGGAGCTGAACAAAGGGTACCCACAGCCCCTCCAGCCCCTCCACGGGGTTTGAGATTCGATAGGATCACCCCAGGCTCCTAGTGTGCCCTTCCTGGCTGCTGC
>NW_008702442.1:0-1075 GCF_000695815.1 Acanthisitta chloris
GACAACTAGATCTTTATTTCTTATATCATCCTAGTAGAAAAGGGTGAAGGAAAGGGGAAAGGGAAATGCAGAAACCAAAACAAGACTTGAAAAAAAAAAGAGCTTTCAAACTCTTTTCTCTAACTATCAGCACTTCCTTAAGGGAAAAAAAGTTTCCAAGACCCTGGGGGAAGGTCAAGTTTTGGAAAAAAAAATGAAGCTATGCTGGTTCCATGGCTGCAGAGGCCAAAGATGAAGTTATACAACCCAAGTTCTGGCTTTGCAGCTAAGTCATCTGATCTTTATCAGCCAGCTGTGGATTTTGGACACTTTCTCATCATGGATTTTTCTCTGAGTTAACAAGGACATTAGTGCTGTTTATTCCACTCTGATTAAATGAAGTCAATGCAAATATTTTGGTTTGGAGGTAAAATTTGCTAGCGAGGCAACTGTTCCTCCTCCCCATCGGGTTAGAAGAATCATCAGTTCCTCAGCCACAATCCTCAGGTCAACTTCAGTTTCCATTCTCCTAAATGTCACTGCGTCACCCCTCGCTGCACACCAGGGCTGGCAGAGAGGGGTGTCTGCATCCCCTCTGGGTGTGATGAATCCTTTGTTCAGTGGAGGGTAAATCCATCATTTCTCATCACACCTTGTGTCTTAATTCTCTTTACGCGCCACACGCTGTAGAAGCAGAAACTCAATAAAATTCTTTTCTTTGTAAGTCTTGCCCTGCCTGGTTGAAATGTTTCCTCTTGTGAAAAGCTGTAATTGCTTGTTGTGTGGTTTTAGATGATTGCAGTAATCACAGTGGATGCTGTAAAATGTGATAATGACAGAGCCTGGCGTGGTGTGAGGCATGGAGAGGGCAGACGGCGTCGATTGGAGCAGACATAAGTTCTTGCTTGGGCTGGGACAGTCACGCAGCCCTTGGGGAACAGCTGAGCACTACTTGCAGAAGAAAAGATGTATTTCTAGCACTTACAGTTCATTGAAACAAAAATGTGGTAAAATGGCATTAGATTCCCAGCACAAAGGGCTCTGTGGGTTTCCCCCAAGGGACGTGGGGAGAATTATAGAATTTAAGGGTTGGAAT
>NW_008702443.1:0-1066 GCF_000695815.1 Acanthisitta chloris
ACAGTCTGCAATTCTGACCTGTTTCTTCTTGTTCTCTACTGAGTAAACATTATTTATACATAGAAGTCAGAGCACTTTGCATTTATGAAAATTACAAAATATTCATTCTTCTGCTAATTTCAGATAATCTTTATCACATTTATTCCTAACCATCAGGAATTTAAGACAGAGATATTTCACCTTCAAAGACTTTCTGGACTTCATCTGTGTGTTTAAGTCATTTCCATATAGCAGCAATTTTATTGCTAGGAATTGAAAGCCTCACTTAACCCTGAATATGCTAGCTGTGACAGAGGTAGTTGCATTATCCTTCTTTTGTAGAATATTTTGGCAGCTTTGGCCATCCCTTACACCTTCTTGTTTCTGCACAGTTATCAAATATGACCACTTACGATAATAAGACTCCTGATCTGATACTGTTAGCTTACTAGCACAAGTTCCTTCAACCCTCTTTGACATTAAATAAATTAAAATATGAAAGATTGGTAATGTCAGAGCTAAACCAGAAACCCTCAATGACAGAGGCAGCAAGACAGATCCTTGGAACAATGCCATAGCAAATCTTAGATCAGGTGAGTGACATTTTGAGGGAGAAATGTCATGCATTCCATATTACTGATTCAAAACTGAACATTGGGGATCAAAAGCTTCAGGTTTTACAGTTGTTTTCACAGTATTTTGTTTTTACAAGACTGACATGCATTTTATTTGTATTTGAGCTAAATCCAATATGTTTGAGATGTGTAGTGAAATTATAGTTACTATATCAACTTCCTTTAATCTTCACATTGTTTATTTTACTTATACAATGAAATTTAAGCACTGAAATTGAGTACCAGAAATAGAAAATGCTTTTCACATATGGAAAAGATGATTAATACCCATGACACATTTAACATGTTCATTTTTGCTAATAGCCGTGGATGTTCTTAGAAGCCAAATATCTATCCTACCAGACACTGTACAAATGTAACAGACTTGAACTAATGTTGATTTAATCATTTGTATTCAGGAAAATGGTTGCTTTATGTGCATTGATTCAGAGTCATTGACCTGCTTAGATTTT
>NW_008702444.1:0-1068 GCF_000695815.1 Acanthisitta chloris
ATATATATATATAAATAATGATGGAGTAGGTATCAATTATATAGATTCTGTTCTCAGTTGAATGATATAAAACAGAGACTACTTAAGTAAGGAAACATCTGAATTGTATTTATTTTCCTATTCACTAACAACGTGCAAACCAATTCAATCACTTTTTTCAATACATAGTACTGTAAGACTACATTTTTCCCATAGGACACTCAGATATGATTCGGTATTTGCATTTGCTATTGGTGTAGTTCTCTATAAAGATTGTATTACATTTATTCTGTCCTCTGATGAATAGAAAATAGAAAAATGAAGGCTAATATTATCAGGGAACACCCACACTCTAGTGCTAGGAAAAGTAACTGGGAGATTCCCCCAGAATACAAGATCCAGACATGTCATGTTGCAGCAATGGAAGGAAAATGGCAAGCAATATATTATTTGGGAGAATCCACTTTAGCACACACATTTAATCAACAGAAGGATGAAACTAATGAAGGAGTGTAATATAATAAAGTACAAAGGCTATTCATGTGCCCTGAGACAGTCTTTCTTCATTTCAAGACTGTCCTCCCTAAATGCTGCCAGATGTAATGGAGTATAAATAATTGGTTCAGGGAAGCACAGATGAAGCCTGAAACAGCAGCTTGCTTGTTAACAGATTTCATTCCTGCCACAGGCATCATGGAGTCTTTCTTCATTATGCTACAGATATAGACATATATCTGTGCTTAACTTGTCAGTCCTGACCAAGGGCTAGCTATTGACTCTCTGCTCCACTCAGCAGGGTAGAGCATGCATGAGCAGGACAGAGAAGCAAACCAGTGGATATACTACTATGCAACTGACCATCAAGTGAAAGAGTGCTATGGTACAGGATTTCTGGAGGTTTATAAATATCAAACTTTTGTTAATTGGCCCATAGATATCAGGATTGTTGCATTACAAAAATAATAATTGAGACGAAATCTAGCAGTCGCTACAGCAGTTTTTGAAATAAATTGGAGTATCTGGAAAACATAAAATCAGTGGTTTAAACATGTGACATATGCAACAGTACAAACATTTCTCATTTTATCC
>NW_008702445.1:0-1070 GCF_000695815.1 Acanthisitta chloris
TGTGATCCCCTCAGACATGGCCCAAAAGACTTTAGAGGTAATATAAACCACACAACAATATTTTAGGAGAGAGATAAATCATGAAGACAAGAGCTACATAGGCACTGAGAAGCACAGAGTCAAAACCTGAGGGATTCTGTTGCAGAGCTGTTTTCAGACTCCACAGCTGATGGTCCCACACTGGAGGAACAATAGGTGTGTAGAACAAATTACATGAAACAGTTCAGAAATCAGAAGAGGTTTCTATTTGGAGCTTCATTCCATTCCTCCTCTCACACCTTTTAAATCAGGTTGATTCTAACTGCAGGGGAGTCCCAGGCCAGAGCTGAGCTGTTAGCTCTTCCCTCCATTCCTTGTATCTGACCAACCTCAATAAAGTTGTTTCAGCCTAAATCTGCTTCGTGGCTGAAATCAGAAAATTACCTCCTTGGAGAGAGATTTTAATTCAGAGAAATGAGATTTGGTGTTACAGTTTCTTTCTTCAGAGATTTAGATTGATGATTAATGAAAACTAGTATATAGTAGTAAGTCAGAGGGAAATGATATCCATTCTGGGAAAGAATGGATGGAGATATATTTATATATCTCTCCCCTTTCCCAAGTGTTTAGGCTGGAAATTTATAGAAAATTAATCAAATAATATGCAATTACGCCATTCCAGTGTTCCATGTCTGTACACTCTGTGGTGTCCACTGCCAAGTGATCTGTTTAGCCCTCACTGGCTCTGGGTTGAGCTGGAGGGAAGTGCAGAGGTGATACCACTGGGGATGTGAACTCGTTTTGTGCTCTCCAGGAATGGAGGGGAGGAAGATGAGCTTTGTTGGACTCAGTGGGAAGAAGAAGTGCTGGTTTGTGCCTGTCCTTTAGTCATGCAGAAATAGTCACTCAGGCTGATGAATGTATTTTGCAGGAAAACAAAACAAAGGTCTTTAGAGGCTTGTGAAGCCTTTTGTGCCTGCAAACATGCAGTGCTGGGAGTGTGACCATGCCAGCACAAATGTGTCTGGGCAGGCATGGAGGAAAATTATTCAGATTTACAGTCAGGGGTTTTTTTTGTTTTGTTTTGGGGG
>NW_008702446.1:0-1074 GCF_000695815.1 Acanthisitta chloris
TGCACAGGGAATAATAACTTCTGATAGTCCTTATGCAACAGCTATAGGTCCATTGCTGCCTGTTTGGAAAGGGTCTTACTATACAATGAGGAAAGTTGAAAAAGAGCCTAGTCTAGTTCAGCTGCTCAAGAACAAAGACCCTTCTAGCAGCAAATAACTCAGCATGGCCCTGACTCCTTCATCTAAGAGGTGATTTTCATCCAAGAGCTCCTCACCAGGAATTACACCTTTTCAGCCAGCCCTCTGCAATTCCTACTGACTTGGCCTAATGAAAGTGACTTCTAACCAATACTGGTTTAACAAAGTTCCTACCAGATCAAAACTGACCTCAGCTGGCTCTTGTCGTTTCCAAAAAGCTCCTGCTGATTTGGCTGACTCTCTGAGCTCCAGGAAAATTGCGTGTAAGCCCTGCATTTGCAGAGGGTAAATTCTCTCTTTCTGGAACACAAAGGAGACAGGAACAAAGCCAACAGGAACAAACAGAGTCAATTTGTCTGCATGGAAATGTTTGCAGCAACCCCTATTCTACAGCTACTGACCCTGAGATGGACACCAAAACATCCTGGGCAGACCAGCATCTCATGCCATAGTGACACAAACTTCCCCAGCACTTGGCCACTTTCTTTCTAGCTTTATTTGACTGCCCCAGGCCTGGACACCAGCACAACTTCATGCTGCAGCCACTTGCAGAGAGAACTATCCTTACAAAGAGTTCTTTCACCTTGCAAGGGGCCAACAGCTCAGTCCCAAAGCAGACACCCAGAAGCACCCTGTACATTGGAGATGAGCCCAGCAGGACTTCCAGGCACTTTCCTCAACCTTCTCAAGCCACTGGCAGAACTGGGATTCAAAATGATTGCTTTGTTTAGAGCCTTATGGCTACTTAAGCATCTGACTTTCATGCATGGCCCACCTGGCAAGGCAGGCACACCTCCCCCAAATCCACGCAGGACCCATAACATTTGCTGGCTGTGTGGGCTGCTCTGCCTCAGGGCCATGGAGCCTGTCGTGTTCCCCTCCAGCTGCATCGTCGGCAGCGTCATGCTGACAGGTTCAAGCCATGCAGAGAGGGTT
>NW_008702447.1:0-1077 GCF_000695815.1 Acanthisitta chloris
GCCCTCTGCCTCATTAAAGCCACGAGAAACGCGTTCTGCTTCACCGTGGCGATGAGGCCACCAGTGCTTTTCGAATGTGTCAGGGATGTGCAGGGACCACTGCTGGCCTTGCTACAGAAACTCCGGATGTTGAAAAACATCACAACATGGCAGTGAATTTGAAGGCTGAGAAGTGCACTGTTCTCACAACCAAGTTACCCTTTCACGGAGTACATTTTAGTCCAAAGAATAAAGCCATACCATCTGCATTAGGGGAAATGGTCACAAGTGATGTAAAGCATAAAGACATCACCATCCAGAAGGATTCTCTTGTGCTCCCGCTCCAGCTAATTCAGCTTTTCTTTCCCTTAAAGGTCTCCCTCATTATGGCTTGGGCCAGGCAGTCATAAGATGAACGATCAAGCCTTCTTCAGGCACTAAAGTGATTTCATGAACACTAGGCCTGAGCCAAGGCACTCACAAGGCAATACATCTGCCCAGGTAAGGGCCCTGTGTCAGTACAACATCCAGGTGCAGCTGTCCAGTGGAGATCTGGAGGGGAGAGAAGAGTCTGACCACTGGCATTACTATCTTCTATTACTGTAATTTACTGGGACTAAGTTATTAACAAAAGCCTTATTTTAATTTTAGAGCATTAAGCAGTAAATTATGTTAACATGCACAGTGACCTCAGCCTGCTTTCCCAGAGCAGCCACACTGTGAAAATTCTTTCAGGGACCTGTTTAGGAAGAAAAACAAAAAATGAAAGCACTGAAATTATGTCTGTAAGGTGTTAGTTAGCCTGGAAAATTTTCTTTTAGGCCAGCAAAGTTTGAGGAGGTAAGTAGTTTGGTGGAGTATAACCACAGCTCGTTCTCTGTCCTGCAGAGAAATTTCCTCCTGTGAGAAATTTCCTCTGAAGCTTTTTAGATTTTCACCCTTATTTTTTTTTCTTGAGGAAGAGAGATTGATATGAATTGTAAACCAACTTTTCTTGCATATAGCATAAGTAGCTAGTTCATACATTGCAAGAATAATGGTCCTTTTAGAAAGATACTGTTTCTACATCTGGGCAAATGTCACACCAATCCACAAAAA
>NW_008702448.1:0-1063 GCF_000695815.1 Acanthisitta chloris
GGTGTCCTTGCCCATGGCAGGGGGTGGTGGAATGAGATGAGCTTTCAGGTCATTTCCAACCCAAACCCAATCATAGAATCGTGGATTCCATGATTCCTCACCTCCCCACGCAGCCTTTTGGCAGGAGAAAGAGCATCTCCAGCCAACAGCAAGACCGAGGGAGCTCCTGGCTGCCAAGGCAGGTGAGAGCTGAGCTCACTCCTCAGGTGGGATGAGCTACAGGGTGTTCCCACCTTCCTCTTCCCAAACCCTGTCGAGAAGCCACAGCCAGCAAGACATCCCTACCTGAACCCCATCCATGACTCTCCATCCCTGTCTCCCTCCTGCCGCCGCCGCCCTCCTCCTGGTGCAGGAACAGCTCTTACCCCATCATTTGAACATTTCTCCTTCCTTAAAACCTGACTCATTTCCTGCAGGGTGAACTGGGGACAGCCCAGGTGACAGCTGAGCCCGAGGTCGGAGCGGCACAGCCGGTTTGCAGCACCCAACAATTGGTGTGGAAGCCTTTTTTTTTTTTTTCCCCCTGGCATTACCTGCCCTGGTACACCCACACCAGCTCAGACTTGTTCTGCCACTGTCTTGGCTTCCTCCAGCCTCGGCACGAGCATCACACGGAGGTGAATAATTCAGCAAGACACAAACCTCACCTTCCAGCCTGACTCTCAGCATCCCAGAGGGACCAAATCCATCACCTCAGGCAGATTAAGGCTTTAAAAAACTGCTGGGAATGAATAAAATGCTGCTGACCCTGGAGATGTATCTTGGCCTGGGAAACTGCAGAGCTACAAATCACAGGGAGGCGAGAACAGCGTGAAAACAAGCAGCTCCAGCACCAGGATGGATGGGCAGAGCTGGGGGTTGCTTATGCAAGAGGCTGCACATGGCATGGACAGCCTGGCAGAGAGGGAAGGGAGGGGATCAGCCTATAAATACATCCCTCAGGAGGGGAGAGGAGATATTTAAGCTAAAGGATGGTGCTGGCGTGGGGATGGCTGAGGATAAATTGGCCATGGATAGAGAGGAGGTTTAGCTTGGGTGTTAGGGAGAAATTCTTCCCTGGGAG
>NW_008702449.1:0-1057 GCF_000695815.1 Acanthisitta chloris
TTGCAAAGGTAGTTGCTGGATCTGAAGGAAACAGAGTAGAAACAAGGAAGGGGAGGATGTTTCTAAAATTGAACCTGTTGAGATAAGAGCAGGTTAGCAAGCAGTTGGATTTCAACATTACCAGACAATCATTAGAGAAGAGAACGAGAAAAGACCTTGGAAATGGAATTATGAAAGAAAAGAAGAATTCCTGGAATGAGATAAATATCCAAAGAGAAATAAAAAGCTTCCTACTCAGTTTTAAGGAGGAGGGATATTTTCTGAATTGTTTTCGTATTAGGTCAGTAACATACCAAGTTTAGTTTGTAAACAGACTTATCAGTGGTCATTTAGTTTTCTTGACTGAAATTTTGCGTCAGGCTTCTTGTTTTACTGGAAAGGAGAATTCAGACATTCTGTGCATTTGAAATCTTCGTAGCATTGTTTTGTTAAATTGCTATCCTAGATGGGTAAAGGATCACTCTAAAATCCAATGAGCACTGTAAAAAGAAATGATGTTATGTGCAACAGGGAGGTCATTCATGTGTTCATTTTTGTAGGATCTGTGGAAGAATCAAATCCTGAATGTCTTGCACTTACTGAGAATGATAAATCGGAGTTGAAAGCTGCTGAGGCTGTTACTTTTGGGACTGCAAATGAAGGGTGAGCTTGTGAAGCAGATGTATCTTTGAGTTCACACAACATATTGCTGTTTGCTTTTCTCTGTTTGAAAACTATGATTTTGGCCTGGGATTGGTTCTTTCCTGTGTTCTTATGTATAACAGGCTGTCTATTCCATTCTGTCAGTGAGCAAAAGTAATTTGGCATGGGTGTCACCTACACTGCCTGGCTGTCAATTTGAGCCTTGTTTCTCAAATTATTGCAGACTGCAAAATGTGATGACGAAGACTTCATTCAACAGGCTATATAAACCTTGTTATGGTTTGAGGGTTACTAAGCAGGTATTATGGACATAAGCCCTGATTTTGCCTGAAATTATGTAGCTTAAATATTAATCCTGAGACTCCTGTATCTCCAGCAGGTTTATTTTGGAGTTCGAATGCTTTCTGGCAGTATT
>NW_008702450.1:0-1050 GCF_000695815.1 Acanthisitta chloris
TAACTTGCTGCTCCAGGCAATCTCCAAGGAAAGACAGAAGAGAAGTCTGTGGCACCCCAAGCAGTCACACAGGTGCTTATACCTTAGGATAGCCCTAAGATAACCAGGTTAGAGACCTGTTTCAAGAACACCACAGTTACAGCCTTTTAAAACATGAAACCCCACAGAGATGCTATTCCTCCTCATGGAAGACCACAGGCTTGCTTTAGTGAAGTAAGAGGGATAGTATCCTCCTTTGTTAAAAATCACCCCCTAACAGAAAACATAATTTTTCCCAAGGAAAATAACATGCTAGGCTTGCAAACCTGCACACCTGAAACTCTGCAGTAGTGATAACATTTATGAACAAATTTTCAACATTCAGAGAGCTGGGAAGGAAGTCAGAGTGCAATGGCTATCTCCCTAGTACAACTAGGATGAATATAGATTCTTGGGCTAAATCTGAATGAGCACCAAAGTTAAGGAAGACTTTTCCACAGAACAGAGAACTGTTGATTGCACCACATCACAAATACAAGCAGCAGCAAATGTAGCTACACTAAAACAGCGATTCACTATTCATTGCTCATGTGACATTCAAAATTCTTCCTTCAGTTATTTTTCTCAACATATGAAATTTCATTCCTTACAGAGACAACAGCTGCTCTAACCTGAATTGTGCTACAATATGTCTCCGGACATAGAGAAAGGACAGCAGTGCTGAGACAATCTGTTCACCCCAAACTTTTAGTTAAAAGCCTAATTGACTTCTGTTCTAAGACCTGAACAGAGTTCTCCTGTCCCCTCTTCAGAAACGATCACTTAGCACTGCTGCCATCTGCTGAGAGCACACCGAGTCAGGCACTCGGCAGGAAGCAAACACCTCCTGTTTTGTATGACACAAACATGGAGAGGAAAACCCAACATGCTTAACTCATGGTTCAGTCAGTTACAGATGCTTAACAATACAACACTAGACAGTAACTGCACAGCAAAGCAGCTCTCATCCTTAGATTTCCATTATTTATTTGTGTTAAATCTGTAGTATGACAGTGGATGAGAAGCTCACCA
>NW_008702451.1:0-1062 GCF_000695815.1 Acanthisitta chloris
TGTAACTCTGCAAGACATTTAGTCTAGGATTCTGCATACAAAGTATTCAGACTATATTGGTTAAGCTCTTCACTGGAAGTTAAACTATGGATAATTTTGGTGTGGTGATGGACTCCAGAGCTAACTGAGTAACAAAGGTCAGAACTGGGTCATAGGTGTTTGGGAAAATGCAGTTTATGTCTGCTTTTATTTTTACAGTCTTCCTGATATCTTTAATATTATTGACTACTGATCAGTAAAGAATAATGCATTTCCCCCTTGGGCATGTTACAATGCTGACATATGAGTGCAAGCTACAAATTATTTGAAGCATCTTTGCCAGAAATGTATGGAACATTAAATGACATTATGTCCCAACAGGATCAAAATTCATTTTCTCCTCTCTAGTGGTTTTTAAGACTTTCATAATTTTTGAATTATGAAAATTAAATTTCACTTAGGGTCACTGAAACTACATGTTAATATATTAACAGCAAATAAAGTTTCAAAGGCAATATGCAGCTGAAACAAATTTTTGTTTCATCAGAAATTCATGCTTGGGAGTCAGACTATTGGGAGTTTGCTATTTCTTTCATGTGCAGCAGCACAGCGTTTATGATAGCAGTGTTATTAACTAAGGTATTCTCCTTATTTCTTTTGTGCAACAATTTATAAAAAATATCTAATTACATATTTTTAAAAAACTTTTTAATATTTACTTGCTCAAGTTTTCATATATAGTATGTATCATATGCCATTTTCAATGTGCTTTATCTGAGTTGCAATACAGATTTGCTGTAAGTTTTTCACTAAATTTTTTTTATGCAAGTCTCTTCAGTGCCAAACTCCACTACTGTGGAAGGTTTGCATCACTTTACACCATCAGTTAAATCATTGTTTTATGCTGATGTAATATTGCTGGAATTATGTGGAACTGCCTAAGTGAACATTAAGGCAGCAGTGTTTAATAATAAAACAGTATATTGAACAAGGTAAAACCACTTAAAGAACAATAAAATAAGACAAATTGCATAAATCAATGGTTTTCATTTAACCTGTTGCTGCAAAAAAAAAAAAAAAAAA
>NW_008702452.1:0-1056 GCF_000695815.1 Acanthisitta chloris
AAGGCCTATGAGGAGAAAAACTCTGTCCAGGATAGGCCAGGCAAGGAGGAGCATTGCGCTGATACCCAGAGGAGAGAAAAACAGTGCAGCTTTTTCATTTAAGGTGGTATTTCTGTTGAAAGGTAGTGGGTGAGCAATAGAGGGAAGTGTGTGAGGAGCTGAGATAGTGGGGGGAAATCCAGGTAGACAGAGGTGAATATTTGAACAAATGGTCACCCTAACCAAAGGCAAAAGCTTACAGCCTTGCACAAATCAGGAGTGTAAGTGAATAAAAGGACAAGGGAGTTCATTTAAAATGTTTTGTTTAGGCAGCAAGGAATTGTCATGGTTGTCTATACTGTAGTTTCTTTTCTTTCTAAACAGTAGAAATGACTAGCACAAAAGAATGGGTAACTGGAGAGGAGCAGTCACCTACATGGGAGCTATCATAGCCAGTCAGGCTACTGTTTTTGCTTAAAACTAGTTTGTAGGAGTAGATGGTGATAGCTCTCTCTTCTGTGTTGAATGATCACATTGCTTGATGTCTGACTTCAGACATCTAAATGAGCATTTTCAAACCATCTTAGAAGTGCATAGAAAGCACTGAAATTTCAGAGCAAGATAAAACATTTTCAGAAAACCTGGTTCCCACAACAACTAGCTACTTTTTTAAGTGTTGAATGTTGAAAGGAATCAGGCCTTTAGATATTTCATGTTTGACTTTCAAAGGAAAAAAGATGTCTCTTCTGCTAGTTTTAGGTTTACCACCACCATAACTCCATTCTGTCCATGTTATTACTGTGTTTGGATTTGAGTAAAATAACCTGAGGAGGAATAAAGTCTTTAGAGGCTTAGGGTTTACAGTAGATCAAGGAGATTATTTTAATCGCAATCTCAGCAGCATCTGCATTTGGGTTGCTGTCATTCATGAACCTGGAAAAAAAAAGGCTGGCTTTTCCTCCAGGAGAAGCCAAAAGCTTCCATCATTGTCAGTTTGTTTCTGCTGGTGGACTCAAAAGTTTGAAATTATGAACAGAGTTTTAGGAAGTGAGCTGAAAATTATTGAAGGCTATGCAA
>NW_008702453.1:0-1042 GCF_000695815.1 Acanthisitta chloris
CCCCTACAGATCCACTGGGCATCCACATGGCAACAAATCCAACCTGCAGGGGGAAATGTGATTAAAATACAGGAGATTAGAACAGCACCAAAACTCAGAACAGCAATAATTAGCCTTCCAGGAACAGGAATCCACAGCGGAGTTCCTTGGGGACTGGTCATGTTCAACAGAACCATAAAAGGCCAAGAAAAAACCACAATTACAAATTCTGCTGGAAAAAAAAAGTTCTTCATTTCTGGAACATGAAAGGCTAAAGAAGTACAGGAACAGGATGAAAGAACCACAGACATGGACACCAGAGGGGAGGGAAAGGTGTCCCTATACACACGGCAGAGTGTGCTGGGTAATACACCACAAAGATCAATCACAACCAAAATGGCAAAGCCAGTTTGAGGTCCACCCCCTCCTATAAAAGCTAAGGTAGCACTGGCAGAAAGTGGGGAGAGATGTTCAAACAACAAAGGAGACACACATTTAGGGCTATTGAAGAGATCAACTGTGGGTATAGAGATCTTTCAGCTTCCAGGAGTCATTATTCCCAGAGCTGTAGTTAAACACACATCTTCAGTCCCCACAAGGACCCACACTGCCACCCTGGCAGCTAGCCAAGGCCTTATAAAGGCTCACAGTAATGACAGGAGAGACACAAACCCACACAACTCTCCCAAAGCTCCTTGTGCCTCTGCCTTCACAGCTGCAAGAGCTTTTGTTCCACCATCTGCCTCTTCCAGCCTAGAGACTCATTCCCCAGTCCTTATTGAGCACAGACCACTGTGCTCTGATGAGAGTACTCAGCAATTCACCAGGTTTTCATGCACCTTAGGAAACTACCCAAAACCAGATCTATGCCTGGGCTTTGCAGTTTACAATCAGTTTGTAGGAGCCATGGAATTCCAAAGGGGAAACTTTATTGGCCTGGAGTGGTATGCAAACCTCTCCATTCAAAACATGGGAATATGCTAGGAAAAATGTCCCTTGACTGTGCCTTTGCCATATCTTCTGGCCCAGGAGCAAGAGTTGATGGTCCAAACCTTCTACTTCT
>NW_008702454.1:0-1079 GCF_000695815.1 Acanthisitta chloris
CTTTGTGATACCTGGTAAGATATCTTATTTTGTACATCTGCTAACTTTTTCAGAGCTGCTGGCTAAGCCTAGCCAGTATAAATAGTATCAACTTCACTAGAAGTTCAGGTTTTGTGTAGCTGTTCAGTTTCCATTGTTTTTTTCAATGGATAAATGCAATATGAAGTTATTCTTCATAAGAAGTATTTGAAGTTATGAAGTGTTTCTTCTTTAGTATTTCAGCTTAATGCAAAAGTTGTTTTGTTGTATACTATTATCTTTGCCAAGATTTCCAAGAAGTATGCAGACATTATCTTTTGCCTGGTTTTCTGCAGGTGCTGTTTTTATCATGCACTTTAAACAATCTGTATCTTGGCAAATACAAAGGAGCTACTTCATTGCTTAAAACATGTCAGGATTCCTCACCTATGCTGGGAGTTTTATCTTGTCAGTGTAGTCTGAAGTATTTATTGCCTTACTCTGAGATACTGACTTTTAGAACTGCAGACCTGCAGGCAGGTTTCAGTTTCTTTCTTCTTTGTGAAAACTGAGTTAACTTTGTCTCCCTGTGTACAGAGATCAAAAAGAGCCTTCTCTTGACGGTGGAATGCTATTGTTCTTACAGAGCATTCTTCTCACCCTTATTCAATGGCTTATTTTGATTTACAAATATCTTGGTGTCATCAAAAGCCTGCTTGGAGTGGGCAGCATTATCTACGATTATGCTACATGCGGCTGTCACCCTCTAGTGTTAGTATATAGTGCAACAGGGCCAGCAAGATAGATAGAGGGTCTAGAAACTACTGAATCGGTGAGAAAGAAGGATGCTGGTGCACTTTGAGAAAAAGAGATTTTAAAGGGCACAGACTTCTGCATGTTTCTTCTGGAAGGCTATTACAAAAGTCAGTGACAAGTGACATTGTGAAAAACCAGTAAGATGCCCAGTAGATGGTCAGGACAAATGAAGAGATAATACATGGAAACAAACAAATCAAAGGCTCAGGTCAGCTGTTTAGGTCTCTTTGACAGTAAACTCTCTGCCCAGACTTCCTACTATTTAATCTGCAGCTGGATCAATGTCAGAGCAACTGTATCTTCCC
>NW_008702455.1:0-1080 GCF_000695815.1 Acanthisitta chloris
ATGTGTTCTTAAACTGTCTTCTCTTAGGAACTTTCAGGTTCTGAAGAGCATCACTTGACACTAAAGTGCTGGCAGGTCAGTCCTCCAAATATTTAGGGCTTTGTAAATCATAGGAGTCCATAAAACTTCACCTGCAAACAAAACCTGGAGCACTTTTCAGAGGAGACTAATAATAACTTTTACACAGAGCAGCACAAAAGTAATAGCTATTATTTTAAACCTGTTGATGCTTTAAAATAGTCTTCAGGATCATTTACAGCAGGAGCACATACCCATTTTGGGACTGGCTGCACACTGTGAGTCATGGCAAAAGCAGCTCCTTGCCCCAGTGAGTTCTGCCTGGCTGGCAGCTCAGTCACCTCTTGCTTTACAAACACTCTGCCTCTCTAGAGCTGTTTAAGCATGTGCAAATTTCCAAACCTGGGTGTCAAAAGTTAGGTGTTTTTTTCTAAGCTTATTTTCTTAAACCCACAGTTTTTGGACAACCGAATAAATATTTATTCACTACATTTGCAACAGTTTACTAGAAAAGCAATTTTTTAAAAAAAATTAAATATAAATGTACACATTCCATTAAAGTGCATTCACAAGAAAGAAAATGTCATTTCACTTGCACAAAACCGAAGTGTATTGTCATAGTCCTACAGATGAGGGTGGCAGGAGGACACACACACACAGGTCAGTACTTACCAGTGTAAGGGTTTGCATTCTCCTGAAATTCCTCTTTAGGATTGTCTACCAAACTAAACCTTTTCTTTGGGATATACCAAAGGTGCACACAATTGTATTGTGGCTTTTAATTCTGAAGTTTGATTGCATGGTTAGGGGGATGTTTTAATTTCTATTTGGAGATTGATTTTACATTGCCTAATAGCCATGATTGTGTGGATAGCACTTAATGATACCAAGATATATTTATGGTGTATTTATGTATGTTACCAAAGCACAAGAAATATTTAGAGTATTTAGAGTATCTGTCCAGTCCAGTCCCCCCATCTTAGGTCTTAGCTTTAGGGAACTGCTTAGGTTTAAACATGTAGTTCCATCATAGCCTCAACCAGGGTGGAAAAGACCTCCAAG
>NW_008702456.1:0-1073 GCF_000695815.1 Acanthisitta chloris
CACTGGAACAGGCTGCCCAGGGAGGTTTCTACTATATATTTCTTCAAGCAGCTTAACATCTTGATCTTCCACAGCTTTACCTATTTTCCTGTATCACCTACAATTCGTACCCCCCGAACCGCACCAATTTGTAATGACTTAGCATTTTGCTGTTTGCCTTTGCAAGCATATCTGTATCCTGTCAGGCCAGTAAGTGCTTTCATCATTCCACTGCAGGAGGTAGTCTCATTGTTTTCTTTCTAATTATTACGTTGAACACATGTTCCTTGTGAAGTGGCTTTCTTATCCTTCCCCCATTCCCAAATGTAGGCCAAAGGCTTTTTCTAATTATTTAATTGAAATGTCTTTTGAAACACCTGATTCTAACTATACACAGGGATTTCCAGAGGACAGTTTTAGGTAAGAATATCACTAAAAATCCAATTTACACTGCTCCTTTACCCAAAAATCTCGCATATTTCTTAATGATACCAACAAAAGCAAACACAAAAGTTCTTTAGACTTTAAAAATACAAATCCAAGGACACCATCAACTTAATTTCCACTAGGAAATCACTTTAGCCTTGTTATAGACGGGACACTCATTGGAAATAGCACAAGATGCACAGGATATATCTTTAAATTACTCATAATCACCTTAAACTGCACTCAATCAGCATTGCAATATGTCATCTTACAGACACAGAAAAGTTCAAAAGGAAAAGCACATGAAAAAGCAGACTACCAAGAGCACTATTGTTAAAACTACACCAGAAAGCGTAATATTTCAGTACTGTATATGTTAAAATAAACAACATACACAGGTGATGAAAGCCAGTCTCTGAAAAATTTATTATTCTGTTAGAACAAGTTTACACTTAGAATGAATTCTCAAGCTTCATGCCATTAGGAAGTTTTACTGGGTTTATAGTGGAAATAAAAACAGAAATAAAAATAGATGACAATCCCAAAATACAGGCTCTACTTTGAATATGATCAACAGGCTTTCTTTACCTTTTAAATCTATACATTTCCTCCTGCATCCAGCAATCAATATTTTTTTCAATCTTCATGAAAAGCTCCCTGAATTTTCT
>NW_008702457.1:0-1066 GCF_000695815.1 Acanthisitta chloris
ATAAACAAGATGGTGTCTTGCCAAATCAGTGATGACTGTCATAAAAACCCTCACAGTAAGCTCTAAAATATGTTGGACAACTTCCTGACAACCTCCCGCACTTCAGTTTCCAGCAGGGATTCCCTGTACCTTCTCTTGCTCCCCTGCTGGCCCCAAGCACCTTCAGTTAGACCCAAGAGTACTGCACCATTTCCCTATGGCTCTAAATAGTTTCCAAGACTTCTCTCAGAAACAGTTTGTCTGCACTTAAGGTCAGCTTCCCAGAGTCTAACTTCATCCTGCCTTATCCCAATCCTGTTCATGATCAGAGCTCTAGGAAGACAATTACCTTCTCTCAGAGAATGAAAATAAATAGCATTGCTTTGTATGACTATATACTCACTATCTCAAGAGTCTGAGTTGCTACTGACAATGTCTGTGCTAAATAAGGCTCACAGTTACAACAGCAAGTAAAACACACACAGTAAAAGAGTTAATGGAAAAGAAAAAGAAATTTAAGAAAAAAACAAACCAAAGCAAAGCAAAAAAAACTAGCTACTTTTAGATTAGAAGTCAAGCAATAAAATAAAAATTAAAACTCCAGGACAGATGTAGCATAACCAAAATAAAGTCTTCCACGTGTGGATGGAGCAAGCAAACAGCTTCCGATTTTAACAAGCAATGAGTATATCCAAGAAGTAGCCTCTTATATACCTGCTGGAGGTAAAACTGCTTCTTGATTTAGAAATAATGCTGTTTCCTAACAATGCACAGCCTGTGTTTCCTATACCAACAGCCTTCTTTCTCTGCTGTGTTCCTCACATCCCATCACAGTACCTTCTCACTCTCATTCTTCCCCCACCTCCTCCAGCCTTGCTGTTTGGATGCTGAAAAGGAAGGACCCACTGAGCTGTGGTTCTCTGCATCGTGGCTGACTGGGTAGTACCCAGAGGCTGTTCCAGCCCAGCAGGCATGATGCTGCTGGGAGCAAATAATGTCTGTGCTATATTCACCTTTCCCTCCATGCAACTCTTCTTTGACAAGCCACTAACTTATTAAGGAACTTATTGTCCTACACATTTTCTCT
>NW_008702458.1:0-1061 GCF_000695815.1 Acanthisitta chloris
AAAAAAAAAAAAAGGAAAAAATTCGAAGAAAGTTAACTTTCTGTTCCAAAAAATTAATCTCAACGTTTACTGTTTTCTTTTGTCAAATGTTTCCCCAGATGCAGGCTGTGGACATGATCAGAAATGCTCAGAGAGCAGAAAGCACATTGATTTCAGCTTGTTCTGTCCGCAGACAGGCCCTGACAAGGTTGTTAGAACAGTTGGGGAGGTCTCTACAATCACTTAATTACCAAAGCTGTCACTCAGGCGGGACGGGACTGGCCGCTCATGTGGCTGCGAGGAGCATTCCACTACTGGGTTTCCTCCTTGATGGATCTGTGCTGATGGCATTGCAAAATAATTATAGTGAATTTTCTGATGTGTGATTTTATACCACGTTCATGCTTCAGAAAGGTAATCGGAAGGATGAGAAGGGTCAGTGCCATTTCAGATTACCTGAAGTCCAAGCGAAAGGGTAAAAAAAAAATAAAACGAACCCAGGGAGCAGAGAGGAGGAGGCTGCGAGGAAGGGGCATAGCGATGCGATTGAGAATTGCTGAAGGGTATTGCAAGCAATTCGTCAAACTGTGCAAGTGATTTCCTTCCGAGCCAACAAATGGCAGATTGATTTTGTCCAACGTAGGTTTAGCCACATTTAAAATGATCCAGCGGTTATTACCGCGATTGGCTTTGCAGCTGACAGGCAGTTGTAGGCAGGAGGAGAATAGATCCTGTTTACAGGAGACGTGTTCTTAACTGCTGTCAAATGCAGTTAAGTAAATATCATTAGGAAGAAGTGCTGTTAAGAGAGAAAAAAATGCCAATCCGATAAATATGCTTTTCCTCTTCTCGGATCCCTGCTCTTCCCGGGAAGGCTCTGCAGGGAGGAGCCGGCGCTTTCCCGGCCGGGGGGCTCTTTCCTCGGAGCTTCAGCAATGGGGTGAGGGGGGATCGCAGGTCTCCGCCGTGACCCTTTCCCAGGGGCCGGCCGGGCCGCGTACATAGGGCCTCCCCATACCGAGTTTGGGGCTCCATGGCTTTTTCGGGACAAGGGGAAATAACGGTGGGGAAGGGGCGGGGCA
>NW_008702459.1:0-1076 GCF_000695815.1 Acanthisitta chloris
CTAGTAAAAGAAGGGGCGAAATTCCTAAGTTCATTGTAATGTATAATTCTTCCTTCTCATCCTGTTTTTATGATGATTCCTGAGCCAAGATATCTGGTTAAAAGACATACTTAGGTATGTTTACAAGAATTCAAGCTTGTATCATGTGTCAGCTGATGTATGTTATAGAAGATAAAGAACACAATGGCATCCTGTAATCATTAGGGCTAATTCTTAGATTAATCTGTTGTGTATCTATATATATCTAAGATAAACATTTCTGTCAACATATGACCTATATTTTGAGTTCTGGGCTTTGACCTGGTTGTTATAAGAAAAACCAGTTCATATGGCTTGAGCCCCTTTGGAGTGTTATTTTGGTAGGCCTCAGCTATGCTTACAAGTAAATCAGCGAAGAATTTCCTCTCAATTACACCCGCACAGAGGATTAGAAAACTCATGCTTGGGATTAGAAATTCATGGTTAGAAAACAGCTGGTTGGGAAAGTTAAAGAGCTTGGAGGCATGGCGTGAACAGGGGAGATGTGGTTAGCCCTGGAGTGCAGGTGGCTCCTGTGGTGACTGCAGTAGCAGTGGGATAAAGGGAAAGTGCTAAAATCAAGGAAGAATCACAGAAGAAAAAGAGTGTGTGGGGGCAGGGGAGAGGAACACTGGAGATACAGAACAGAAGACGTAAAAAGCATGAGCTGGAGTCTGGCAGATGGAAAATCTTCAATGTTGGGGACATTTGCTGGGTCTGCTCCCTCCTTGTTCTCCTGTGACCTACCACAACTCTCCTGGTAGCTTACCAAGAAGGTCTTTCCTTCTGTACCATCTTGGACAACTCAATATTAAGGCAAAGAGCTTCAAAAACAAGAGGAAGAAATCTTCTAGACAGCTGTTGGCTGCTGCCTTGAGCTTGAGTTTCATCTTCAGAGCTGTTTCTGAGCCTTCGCAGCATTTGATGTGTCTTTTTTGCCCTGCAACACATGGGGATTGCTGCCTGAAGTCTCATTTAGTGGGTGTTGGAAGCTGCCCATAGTAAGTAAGGGCAAAGAAAGCTTCAAGACGTTCATGTGGGTTACACATTAATTTTTT
>NW_008702460.1:0-1086 GCF_000695815.1 Acanthisitta chloris
CACTCTCCCCCAGACCACTATGGGGCTCATGAGGGCATTCCCTGCCTCTCCAGGAACAAAACCCTTCCCACAGAGCTGGGGGGAGAGGAGAGAGCCCCTGAACATCTCTTGTGTGTGCAGCAACCACAGCTTGGCTGATCACAGTCCTGGTGTCGACTCCAACACCTCTCCAAGCTCTGAGCTACTATCCAAACCCAGGAATTTCTGTCTCTGAGGAAGAAAAAGCATCACCCCAGCTCTGCCTCCCTCCCACATTATGAAGAGATACAGCTCAGTAAATCTCATCTTAGCCAAGGGCATTACCCCTTGCCAGTTAGCACTAGATCAAACCCAGGTTTATTCAGCCTCCCACTAATCCCTCTGCAACAAGAACCACCTGCAGTCTGGAGCCTGGGATTTAGCAGGGATCAGTGTGCAGGTGTCTCTGATTTGATCAGCCCTTTGGAGAAGGCTGTGCTTGGCACTCCAAGTGTGGAGCAGCCTGGGGAGAGAGCTGGAACAGGGATAGGTGGGGAGAGAGTGTCTGTGTCTGTAGGGGCTAAGAGAGCAACTAAGCAGGGACTGAAGCATCATCCCCTGCCCCCCTGACACTTCTGAGAGGCCAAAAAACCGTTGGAAAGAGATGGGGGAAAGAAAGGAAAGGAAAAAAATCTCTTCTTTTCAAGACTTCTCTAGTACTTAAAAGCTTGAGAGCCGCAGGGGAAGCTAATAAATTTTAAATAGTTTGGAGAGTTGAGAGCAGCAGTTTAACTTTGTGTGGCTGCTGAGTTGTTTTCCAAGTGTATTTAATGAAACCCTTCATTATGTTCAGATAATTATGAGCTCCACGTTCCTCTTGCTGCTGGAGATCACCATCTGTGCTCACAGGTACACACTCTATCCCCATGCCATGGGCACTGGGGGATGCTCACACTGGGCTTTGCTGCCAGGCCCTGGGAGGAATCTTCCAGCTTTGTGGGCTCAGGGACCATCCCTGGACTCTGAGAGCAGGAGGGTAAATCACCCCATGGAGAGCCAGAGCCATGTACAGAGCAGAGCTCCAACTCCACTCCAGGCTCAGCCTCCCAGCAGAGCCCAGTTTGGAGC
>NW_008702461.1:0-1087 GCF_000695815.1 Acanthisitta chloris
ACCAAAGAGTGGACCCATCAATATTGTCCTCTGTATTGATGGGGATCTATATTAATATTTCACTTAGCAATCAGGGGATTTTTTTAATTCTATTTGAGGACCTTTTCTGGAAAGGAAGAAGGAAGAGAAGCAGAGAAGAGGTAGGAGGTTTTTAGCTTTACTATGAATTTTGGAATGGAGAGTTTTGGGCTAAGCTGTCATCTGGTTTTTAAACCATAAGCCAAATTAACACAATAGTTATAACAGGATAGAACTCTCTAATCAAAGCTGTAATAGTTTCTAAGAGATGTTTGATTCCACTAAAACAAAATGGCTTCCTCAGGAAATTCCATGACCAAGTTCTCTAGTGTAAGTTGCTGTGGGATCAGAGTTGGAAGGAACCTTAGGATGTCTATAGACCAACCTTCTGCTTCAGGCAGGCTCAGCCACATGGCCAGATCGTAACACTTTAGGCTGTGACCAACTGGGTCTTGAAAACCTCCAAGGACAGAGGCTAAACATCCCCTCTGGGCACTTCCTTCACTGCCTGACTGCTCTCATGGAGAACAGGTTTTTTCCTGTGTGCAGTTGCTTCTCTCTTGTTTCAATAAATACCTGTTGGGTCTCATGTTCCCACCATGCACTGCTGTGCAGAGTCTGGCCACACTTTCTTGATAACCTTCCTACATTCACTGGGGGGGTGCTGTTGGTCTACCCTTGAAGCTGCCTCCACCCCAAGCTGAATACCCATTATCTATTTGCAGAAAATCCACAATCTGTAACACAAATCATCATAAATCCTCCTGCACTCAGACAACACAACTTCAGCTGATACTACCCCTAGGAATGTCAATCAAATAAAAGGCCAACAAGTGACATGGAAGCTCCAGTTTGCCTGCTTCCATCAGACTGACTACATGAACCAAAAGAATTACTCTAATTCTTAATTTCACTTTCTTTCATTGCAGCCTCCAGCAGCACCTCAGGCATGCTGTGAGGAACAATGATTTTTTTGTGCTCTATTATAACATGCTCCAACTATGAGCTATTATTATGACTATAAGAGTAGTGAGTTGATTGCACAACACAGACTTCTGGGTATCAGACT
>NW_008702462.1:0-1087 GCF_000695815.1 Acanthisitta chloris
CTTGGAGTGTCCTCGTTTTTGGCTATCCATGACCCTGCTACACTGTCTTATTACCTTTCCATGTGTTATAGCACTTTCCATCACTACTACAAACATACTACACTATGTGAGAGACAAACTGTGTTGGCCTTTTAAGGCCCCTTTAAAGAAGGTGGCAGTTCTCATGCCCTATTGCAACTCATGCCTTTATGGACCTGCAAAATACAGCCTGTCTATACCCACTATTACTGGCTTTTATAAAGGTAATCGAATATGCAGAAAAGACTGATGTTTTTTCTGGGAAGAAATCAGTACACTACTGTCAGGACATGTTGTAGGAACAACACATGGTGCATCAGTGTGTTCTAAAATATTTAGGGAAAACAAAATTAAAATTTGATTATCAGTAAAAAATTGCATCAGCTACACACTGTCTGCAAGAGCTGCATTAAACCCAGGCTTATACACTAGGAACTGTAGATGCCATCTGCAGCCCTAGAATAATCTTGGCAGCATACCAGCACATATTCATTTCTGTGGAGTACAGCCTTGCTTGCTGTAGCTGAGTCCTCATAGAACCTCAGAATGCCAAATTGTCTCAGAGCTAGTAACTGGATAGTATAGCTTATTTAAATCCATCCTAGTTAAACAAGATGCTTGGAGTTGACAGTTTCAGAAATTTTAATAAAGGTTGAGTAGGTAACTTTTCTTGCCCCCCTGCCCTGATTTAGCAGAACATGACTACCTCAGGCAACTGACAAAAAAGGCTATGATGGATAACTGGAACATACATGAAAAATAACAGTAGAGAAAGAAAAACCTGAAATGACAAAGCCCAAAACCTGATGTTGAGGAAATTTCAGTGTTGTTCTACTTTAAGTGGAACATAGTATTTCAACAAGACAATTAATATCATCCTAATGAACTATAGATGGATTGAGAGGGGAGGCAGAGAAAACTGCAAGGCAGTATTTCTGTATTTGCATAGGAACTTCTACCAAGATAGCCTAACTTCTCTTAATTTATGAGAACTAGGAACAATCGGGACAATTTTTGAAGAAGACTGGAGGAAAAGTTGCCGGGCTCAAAACAACCAGTTGGGAAAATG
>NW_008702463.1:0-1088 GCF_000695815.1 Acanthisitta chloris
AGCAGCAAAGGAGTACGTTTGGATTGCATATATTTTTCCTTCTTTCATGGGAGAAGGTTTTTGTACCCTCTAAACCACAGTGGAGATCCTCTGTTTTTATTAGGCTGTAGTTTTCCCTTCTGAAATGGTTGAGTGTGGCCAAAGCAAAAATCCCAAGCATTTGGGCTGTTTCTTGGCTGAGCCTCCTTGCCTTGGCGCTTGCTTGGAGCCTGTTGCAGCTCCTGAGGATGATGGAACAGCTCCCACTGGGAGCTGGATTAAGTTTTGAGCTGCTCCTCGCTGCTTGTTTATTTGTCCTATTCTCCAGGCTTGGCAGGTGGCATTTTTGCTCAGTGATTCATTCTCCAGCACATGCATTTATCTGGGCTGACATTTTAATCATGCAAATAAGGATCTCCTTAATGAAGAAAAAAATTAATTTCACAACTGTTGCTACAAACACAGTGACAGTCCTGCTAATGTCATTACATTTATAATACAACCAGTGGCTTTTCCATAATTGCTATAAACTGGTGCACTTAACTGCAGAGTAAAGGTTACACAAAGAGCTGTGTGACTCCTCTTGTTCACTTGCTTTTTTATCAAGAGCATTTGGCACTCTTCATATGTCCTTTTGAAATCTTTTGGTCATCACTGCTTCATTGCTTGTACCGCAGATGGCTTCGCCTTTGTCAGACGAACAGACTAAATAAGTGGCAAGGAGACAACTCCTCTGTGACCTTTTGTGGCTTCTTGTCTTTCACATCACAGTCTGCAGAGTAAACACAGTGACTCATTCTCTTTCAGTAAATAGCTGCCTTCCCAAGGTTTTGTTATTTGCAGGATTTTTCCGTTATAAAATCTGCACCCAAAGAGCAGCAGGATGTGAGCTATGAGCAACCAGTTTCTGCCTCCGGACCACTACAGATTTGGTAGGCTATAAGGAGTGAAAATGCCTGAGCAGGACCATAGCCTTGTCATCCTTCCTTCCTTCCAAACCTTCTTCCACAACATGCTTCATTTTTCAGTTGTCCTCCATACAGTGTGTCATTGGCAGGCTTAAAAACCCAATTATATAGCACAAAACAGGCAGAAGAAAGGGTGTCCTC
>NW_008702464.1:0-1084 GCF_000695815.1 Acanthisitta chloris
GTGGATGCAGCCCAGGATTTGATTGGTGACAGGTACTTGAAGATAGGTCAGGGACAAACAGGTGTGTTCTCAGGAAGAGACTTGTGCACCAGAAATCTGGGCTGCCTTTGGTAAGGCTGGAGGACTGCAAGCAGATATATGTAGGAAACATGCTGTAACAGCAGAAATACAGTGTGACAAGCACTATTTATCCCATCTACTTATGATAGAATCATAGGTGTAAATTATTTGCCTCCTTTCTAGTAATATTTTTACAGGCTTCCTGGACTCTAGAATATATCTGAACGTTTTCTTATGTTCCCAGTTTTCACTCCTGGTTCCCTGGTGTGTTCATAAAAATGCCTTTCAAAATGGATTTGTGGGTAGGCAACTTTCCATTCCAAACACAGATGGTACATCTGCAGTTATTATTTAGACATATTAAGTGGAACAATTTTTTGCAGCCTATTGTAGCTGTATGTTTTTCTCTCTGACTTATTAAATTTGGATATGGCACAAGGACCCTTTTATTTTAAATAGAACATTTGTGCTCTATTACCTACTTAAAATAGAGTAAACAAAGTGCTTTATCCTTTTGCTGCAGTTGCTGTTCCACAGCTTTCTTGCCTACAGAGATTTGACCTGCTAAGAAGGTTGTGCAATTGCCTTGATGTTCATCAAGGCTATGATCAGTTTTGACTCATTGTGATGCACTGCTGAAAAATGCTTTTCCTTCCTGTTGCAGTTATGGCATGTTTGACTGGATATTCTTTTCACCATGGTTGCTACTTGACTGATTTTTTGCTGGTCACAGGACCTATGATTCTCAGTTTGAATGTGCATTTTTCTGTCCTGACATTCTCTTCAGGCTAGCTGTTCATTCAGATTTGATTTTACCAGTCAGATATTTATATTTTATCAGTTCTATTGTGTTTTGGCTCAGGATAAAACTCTATGAGGTTTTTATCCATAGTTTCTAAGTTATTGTCAAGTTAACATCTTTTGAAGTACCTTCTCCACTTGCATCAAAATAGCCCCATATGCCTAGAGCCAAAAAAGTTCTATTGAATACATGTCTAAAAACATGAGAACAACTAGTTTGTGC
>NW_008702465.1:0-1082 GCF_000695815.1 Acanthisitta chloris
TCCATGAAATCCCTGCCTCCAGCAGAGTCAGAGGCAGCACCTTCAGCTTGGTTTCCTTGGCTTAGGACCAGCCTAATTTTGAGCACAGCTCTGTGCTGCAGCTGCTGACAGGGCAGAGCATCCCCTCCTCCTTCCCTCCCTCCCTCAGCCCTTGCACTGTTTATTTTAGTGTCTCTTTGGGCAAGGGCCATGGGTGGCAGGCAGGGCTGTTTAATCAGGCCTGTGTTTACTCTCCGAGCCACTGTACAAACAGCACAGTGTGGGGAAATTAAACAAACACCAGTTCTAAAGTCGACATAATCAGCTTAAACTCCAAGGATAATTACACAAGTCCAAAGCTCCAGTATCCCAACGCCAAGCAGCCCAGGGCTGGCTCCAGCACCTGACAGAAATCTGAGTGAGCTCTGCAAGATAACCTTGTGAGCTGCAATTAACTCCCAGGGCTTTGACAGTTACCGAAACCCTGAAAGGAAAATAGACCAAGGAAAACAAACCCCAAGGTTTGGCACTCCTGCAGCAAATCCCAAGCTAAACACACAGCTGAAAAGCACCTCTAGAGGCAGAAGGGGATGGGAGAACACAATGGCTCCTGTTCACTCGAGAGGAAGTGATGGCCAATCCAAGCCCTTTGCAGGCCGAGGGAAAAGTCGCAGAGATGCTGTGGAAATCTGACTCTTTGCATGCAGAGGGGAGTGGTTTGGGGTTGGGCTTAGAGCAGTGACCTGAGAGTAAAAGGTCTGAAGGGAAATGGGTCGATGGAGACGTTGGGGATGAAAATGGGGAGCAGCCTGGCACCTCCTCAATAATCATCTTAATGAGCAGGGTGAAAGCCTGGGATGCTGATAGTCCCAAGGAGAGCCAGTGTGAGTGGAGGGTCAGTGAGGGAGGCAGCAAGGAGGGACCTGGTGGCAGCTCCTTGGGGAGGGCACACACAGGCCCCACCAGTGTCCCTCACCTGGGGACAAGCTGGGGAGGGGTCTCAGGGTGGGGACCACAAAGCAGAAGGGAGAATAGGGGTGATGCCATGCATGGACAGGTGATGCCATGCACAGAGAGGTGATGCCACGCACAGACAGGTGATG
>NW_008702466.1:0-1072 GCF_000695815.1 Acanthisitta chloris
CAGAAGATTAATGCTTGCGATTGAGTTACACTTCCTGCATGTTTGCCTGAGCAGAATAGCTCATGCATCAGGAGGAAAACTGGGTACAGTGTTGTTGATATTTAGCCATCAGTGTAAGCAGTACAGGGAAGTTGTCTGACTTCAAGTTAATGTCTTATGTAGGTTCTGCCATCCTCAAGAGAGTGTGAAGGTTGTCACAGACTTCAGTATTGAACACTTGCTTTCTGTGCTCCCTCTTTAATGTCTGGGGGGTTTGGCAGGCCTTGAAGAACTTATCATTCCTTATCATTTTGTCTGGTGGCATTTTTAAAGAAACTGCCTGTTACAGGGTTTTCCTTTTTAATCTTTGATTAATGAAAGCATGTAAATGGGACAGCACTGGTCCTCTTGCTAAGTTTTTGGAGGTTTTTGTTCCTTAGCATTCTTCCTTTGCCTCCTTAAATGTGGTTGCCTTCTTTTGCTGCCTGCCATCCAGAAATTTAACTGACATTCTGCTTTGGTCAAATATTACATTAGTGAGAATTAAGTGATAGCTAGTTTTACCAATAGGTGCAAACAAAATGCCTCTTGGGAGTGCCCTACTGTTTGCTATTTGCAGGACTTACAGGAAGGATTTTTATAGTTCTGTTGTGTTTATGAAAAACCTCAGCAGAATTTACGTGAGTTGCAGACAAGCAGCTAAACTGGTGAAACTGTCATCACATGACATATTTTTTATATGCTTGCGGGTTTTCCTGTTAGTTGTTTGTATCGTTCTTGCATTTCCTAATTAGTGCCTCTCCAAATTAGCCTTCCTTTTCCGCAGTTTATAGTCAAGAACCATGTCGGTGCGGTGACAAGCTTGTTGGCAGCTCATCTGTGTGTCACTGACAGTAGTTCAGTACATACAAGGGCTGACTATGGACATCCACGTTCTTCTTGCTTCTCCTGAACCAAGCTGAACACTAGATTGGGTCAAGTAATTATAATTTGGAAATGAGGAAACAGGCCAAAATGATGAAGTGGGCAGAAGCAGAGTGCAAATACAGTAGTATATATTAGTTAAAAGGATCTATGTGTAAAGGGAAAAAAA
>NW_008702467.1:0-1080 GCF_000695815.1 Acanthisitta chloris
TTTCTTATTAAATTCTGCCTCTCAAACCTATTCTGAATATACCTCACTGCTCCAGTATAGGATTTCAGAGGATTCCTTGAGAGTAAAACCTTCCTTATCTTTAGAAAGTAAGACAAGTATCTCTTTAGCTATTTTTTTAAATAGACTTTCCAGGGCTCCAAATGCTAATGGAAAGATTAACTGCTACAATTAAGAAAATTCATTTTTATTTTCTTAATTAAAAGGTAAGAGTAAAGCCTTTTTCTTCATTTTAAGCAATCACTCATAGGCTTATTTTAGCAGCCCCATGCTTATGGTTTTGAAATACATTTTCTCTGCAAGACAATCTCCCCTACCCCCTTTATTTGATTTTTGTGCATCTGTTTTTCCATATCTCCTTCCAGAGACAACATTTGCTAGTTTATGCTTTCTCTTCCACTTACCCTCATAAACTCAGTCTGATTTCTTTTTATTTATTTAATCTGTTTGCCATATCATCTCTTCTGCTGAGTGTTGCATAAAATATTTCTTATGAGTCAGTGCTGCAGCTAGAAGCAACCAGATTTCTGTTCAGCATCACATGGTTCAGTTGATAGGGACTAGGTCTTCAGTGTGGCTGGTCCAGACCCAAATATATGTGTCTGGAGGAGAAACAACAAGAAAGTGTCACTGTCATTCCCTCAGTTACCCAAAGTGCCCAGAAATGCACAGTCCCTTTACCTACAAATACCATTCTGAACACAAGTCCTTTATGAATTAATTTTCCTTTACATTATTCCTCTTTTTCCAAAACAAATGGCTTCACTTGTCAAAAATTACTTAATGAATAAGGAGGTGTGATCAGTTCTGTCTGCACCTGTGTCATTTCTCACAGAGACTCTTTGCCTACACTGGATGCTTTTTTCAAACAGGTCTAGTGTTAATTAGGCACCAAATAGATACCATTCCCAAATTCTGTCAAATTCTGTCAGACAGAAGCTAAATATAAGCTTTGAGGGAAAGTTGAATCAAGAATGAATATCCTAAATGTCCAATGTCTTATGTTACTTCTATCCATACACCCCCAAAGATGGATCTTTATTTGAGTTTCTTAGGCAGGAA
>NW_008702468.1:0-1081 GCF_000695815.1 Acanthisitta chloris
AAGTTCTTTCCAAATGCTGGCAAGTTCACATGGAATATTTCATAGTTCATCTTGCCTTAGGAATTTTGCTATAACTTATCTTGATAAGGTATTTATAATATTTTCATAGTGTAGAATCAGATTATACCCTGTTCATAATTTAGGAATGATCAGACAGAGAAGAAATTGTTTAAATACAAATTGATTAAATATTAAACAAAAGAATCAAGCTTTGAAAATTGAATTTGGAAGTTTTATAAAGATCATTAAATTCTTTACTGTTGATGCACTGTATGCTGTTTAGTCAAAAGTGATAGGAACTTATCACAAGGAAAAAGTATTCTTTAATGTTATTAAAGGAGAAATAAAACTTGTAATGTAGTTTTTAGTGACCTACCCAATAGGCCAAGGAAACATTAATTCCCTGTTCATATGCCCCTTGTCATACATCCTTCATCCTGTGATTCTGCTGTTGCAGTAAGGGTGTTCAGAACTGAACAGATTTCACTCTACATGTTGTACAATGAAGTTAGAGGAAGAGAAAATTGCAGGACTACACATTACTCTCTCTTGTAACTTTCCTAAGGAGCTCAAAAATATTTGGTATATTTTTACCGATCTTCTTACAAATTTTGAATGCACAAAAATCTCAGCATTAATATTTAGCATATCTATAATTCTTATGACAGACTCAAAACCACTGAAAGTAAACACATAATGGTCTTACTCTTTTCTGAAAATGAAAAGAACTTTCTATTTAAAGGCTTTAAATAGTTTGAAGTAGCCTTTAATTTTATTTTCCTGTTATCTAACAAAGTCATTCAGAATTTTTGAAACTGCAAACAGCAACTTTTCCTGGGTAAAGTTTGGTAAACTGCTTCCTATTTACACTGATAGTCCTGTCTGTATAATTTCTGGCAGAACAGGGACCCTATATCCTACTTGAAACTTTTCATGTGCATGAACTTAGAAAGTAGCATATCTTGCCACAGCGCAGGAAATGAGGTTTATTAATGGTGGGTTTAAGGAGTTTTATAAGGGTAGGAGAGGATGAAAAGAGAAAGGGCACTAGAGCTTTTCTCTTATGTCAGGTTTTTTTTTT
>NW_008702469.1:0-1084 GCF_000695815.1 Acanthisitta chloris
ACAAAGATGCCCAAAGCAGCCCCCACCCCATTCTGAGCAGCACCTGTAACAAAAACGCCCATGGTCACTCATTTTCCTGCTCCAGGTCCCTGTTTGAGCTGGCCCGGAGGCAGCCCAGCCTCCCCGACGCTGTCCTCGCCAAGCTCTATGATGCCTCTGAGAAAATCCGTGGGGAATGCTGCTCGGCCAAGGACCCTTCCACCTGCCTGGACAGCAGGGTGAGTGATGGGGGCTCTGGGGGCTCACCCTGCTCCACCCCCAGCCCTGTGCCCCTTGAATCCCCCAGAGGCTTCTCCCAGCCTGGTGACACCAACCCTCTGCCCCCAGCGCCAGCAGATGGGAGCAGAGCTGCCTCCCTTCCTGGGCACGGCCAGCCAGCTCTGCGGGCAGTACCATGAGCTCAACTTCCTTGACTTCAAAAAGAGGTAAGTCTTTGCTCTCCTCTCCCATAAAACCCCACCTGGATCGGCAGATGCAATCAGAATGCACAAACAGAGATGGTGGGTTTGAACCTGAATGGCAGCGAAATAGGATGAAGCACATAACACATAACCTCCCCACACCATCTATGAGTGCATCCACCTCTCCAAGTGCCACAGGGGTATGGAATGCCCGTGGTTCCCACTAAATCCCCACTCCCTATGCCACAGGCTGCGGGGGAGCCTGACACAGATGGTGCCCAAGGCCAGCCCAGCACTGCTGGAGCAGCTGCTGGAGGAGCAAAGCACCTTTGCCTCCACCTGCTGCTCCCCGGACGCTCCCCCACTCCTCTGCGCCTCCAAGGTACAGCCACGGCCCCTTCCCATCGCTCTGTGCCATGCCAGGGGTCAGACCTGCTCCCAGGGCTGCCCCTTGGCTCTTCCCCGTTTTCCAGGTGCCCTGGAAGCTGGGAGAGGTGTGTGAGCAGCAGTCCTGCCTGCTGGGATAGGGCCCAAGGGGAGCGGCTGGAGGGCTCCGGCAGCAGGGATTACTTCTCCACAGGCACGGACGGAGAGGGGACACGAGGATGAGCTCTGTGGACACACAGGGATGTGGGATGTCAGAAGGGAGTTGGGCTGGAGGATGCCTGGCAGATGGAAGGGGA
>NW_008702470.1:0-1079 GCF_000695815.1 Acanthisitta chloris
GACATTAGCCAGAATAATTTTGGTGAGATCCCAGATAGGTGTGAATGGCCAAAAAACCTGAAATACTTAAACCTCTCCAGCACTCAGATTCCTAAAGTGACGACCTGCATTCCCCCAACGCTGGAAGTTTTGGACGTTAGTGCTAACAAGCTGCAGGAGTTTGGCCTGCATCTGCCATTTCTGAAAGAGCTGTACCTCACAAAAAACCAGCTGAAGACTCTGCCTGATGCCGCACCCATTCCAAACCTAGTGGCCATGTCAGTCAGAAGAAACAAGCTCAACAGTTTCTCCAAGCAAGAGTTTGAGTCCTTCCAGAGAATGGAGCTGCTGGATGCCAGTGAGAACTACTTCATCTGCTCCTGTGAATTCCTGTCCTTCATCCACCACCAGGCTGGGATAGGCCAGGTGCTGGTGGGGTGGCCAGACAAATACATCTGTGACTCTCCCCTGTCGGTGAGAGGGGTGCAAGTTGGAGCTGTGCACCTCTCCCTGATGGAGTGCCACAGGTCCCTTGTGGTGTCCTTGATCTGCACCCTAGTGTTCCTGGTCATCCTCATCCTTGTAGGCCTTGGCTACAAGTACCATGCAGTCTGGTACCTGAGGATGACCTGGGCATGGCTCCAAGCCAAGCGGAAGCCCAAGCAAGCCCCCCCAAAGGACATCTGCTACGACGCTTTTGTCTCCTACAGTGAGAATGACTCTGACTGGGTGGAAAACATTATGGTGCGCGAGCTGGAGCAGGCCTGCCCTTCCTTCCGGCTCTGCCTCCATAAGCGGGACTTTGTGCCTGGCAAGTGGATTGTGGACAACATCATTGACTGCATTGAGAAGAGCCACAAAACACTCTTTGTGCTGTCTGAGCACTTTGTGCAGAGCGAGTGGTGTAAATACGAGCTGGACTTCTCGCATTTCCGCCTCTTTGATGAGAACAATGATGCAGCAATCCTTGTCCTCCTGGAGCCCATCCAGAGCAAAGCGATTCCCAAGAGGTTCTGCAAGCTGCGCAAGATCATGAACACAAAGACCTACCTGGAGTGGCCTGCTGGTGAACAGCAGCAGCAGATGTTTTGGGAAAACTT
>NW_008702471.1:0-1063 GCF_000695815.1 Acanthisitta chloris
AGAGAATGGACCATTAGGACTGCCAAACTTTTTTCTTGAGCTGTTATATCTAGCTAGAGAGCCTTCAATGAGCTTGTATAATTACTTACTCCTTACTTACTTTAACTCCACAGTCAAAGTTAAATTTCTCTTCTAGTTTACCATTCTTATAGCTGTTTTCTTAGAAAAGATGTCTCCACGCACACTTTCATATCAGTCTTTGCTGACCAGGAAAGATCCTTCCTCATCTGTAGCTGTCACTACCACTCTCACACCAAGACCATCAGCCCTTCAAATGGCTTTGCTTTACAGCAAAGGCTAAAGACATTCCATTTTCTCCCTCAAGCTCTTTAATCAAGGATTTCTGTCGTCTCATTTACTTTGTACAGCTTCTTAAAAGGACAGACTTTCACCTAACTACATCATTTATGCATTTGTCATTATCCTCAGCTCTTAACTGTCCCTTCCTCTACTTCCTTGCTCACCTGATATTTATTTTTCAATTGGCACCTTCTTGTACTTTAAAGCAAGATTTGAAGTTACATTTCTCTTCAGCCTTTTTCCTCACATTTCTTTGTAAATATTTTTATTGGCTGTAGTATCTCAACATTATAGAACTTACACCAAGTCAGAGGAGAAAACTATAAAGAGCTCTCCTTCCATGATCTTCCTCCAGGGCAGCTGTAACAGAGCTCCCAGGTCTTCCTCGTGGCATCAGGCTTAGTCATTTGCTGCCTGAAGACTCCTTACTGTATGGCATCAGATTCTCTTTGACTTAAGAGCTCATTCTTTATGTGATATTGTCATAAGCCCTGAGGTCTTACAGGGTGCTTGGTAAACTGCTTCTAGTTTCTTCTTGTGAGAGTTTCTGGAGCTCTAAGCTCTAAGACTTATTTGAGTGTTTCTAGGTATGGGGCCATAGAGAAACATTACAGGGTGCTAAAGGAAACTGACAGAGATCTATATTAAACCACGTAATAGGTTATCAGCAAAATTAATGCTGCCTGGATTATATCTCCTCCCAGGTATTTCCATACAACACTGTCAGGCATAAGATGTGATTCTTGGGGCTATCCTGGGCAGG
>NW_008702472.1:0-1089 GCF_000695815.1 Acanthisitta chloris
TGAGCTGGGACCGGATGCGATATATCCTCTGGGACAACAACTGCTCTGTTCCTCCTCAGATCCACATGACGCCATTTACTGCTGCTTTTGCAGAGAGATCACCCTACCTCCTCCGGAAAGAAAAAGAGAGAGAGGGAGAGAGCGAGCGAGCAGAAAAACGCCGAGCCCCTACAGCTCAGATCTCAAATCTTCCTCCTCCTCCTCCACCTCCTCCAAACACACAACAACAACCACCACCACAAATCCGCTGCGCTCCCAAAACACCCCCCCGATTGCAAACCACAGAGCTGCCTGCAACACACACACGCTCGCAGAGGGAGCGAGAAAGCTAAGAGGGAGAGAGGGGAGAGGAGCCTGCAGCAAGCAGCTTCTCAGCAGAACGGCTACATTGCACAAGCTGCTTTTTTGGAGGAGCTCGGTGGAAGAAAGCTCTGGGATTTTATTTTAGATCCACTTTATTTTGTTTTCTTTGGCTTTCCCCTTTCCTCTTGATCATTTGCAACAGCAACAAAAAAAAAAGTGACTTGGTATTGGCGAGTCGGCCTCCTGTTCATTGAGGAAAAAAAAACGAAAGTGTGTGTGAGACTGAGTGATCTCTTTTTGGGAGCAAAGGAAACCCACCCCGATCCGGAGAGGTGTTTTGATTATTATTATTATACTATATACGCGCACACATGTATTTATAATCGATCTGGGGAGAGGGACCTAACTTTGCTCTGGACTTTTTTTTTTTATATGGTGATCATTCTTACTCTAATTTGCAAGTTGGACTAAAGCAGAGTTTGGAAAAGATTTTTTTTTTTTTTGCTTTAGGGCTGGATTTATTTGCAAACCGCAGGAAGAAGAAAATACAAGAGAGAGAGGGGTTTGGTGCAGCGCCGCGATCACGGTGAGAGCCTTTTCCTTCTTTGCAAAACAAGCTTTTCAGTAACCCCCTCCCTTGGTTACTCCAAGAAAACTCGTGGAAATGTTTGAGGCCAATCCCTTTTCCATTCGCACAGGTTCTCCCTCTCCCCCCCTTTCCCTCTCCTTCCTTTCTCAGAGAGGAGCTGGAGGTGGGATTTCGGAGCGGTTTCTCTCCGGGGAAGG
>NW_008702473.1:0-1087 GCF_000695815.1 Acanthisitta chloris
GCTCAAACCAGCACAGCAGGATAAAAGTAACTAATTGGGCTTCTGTCATCTCTCAGGTTAGAGCACAAAACAGGACATGACTAACAATGCCAAACTGAATTGATCAATGAGATATATCCTCTGCTATCTCAAAGTAGCTCAGTCATATATTGTGCTGAGTGTTCCCTAAGGCATCAGGCTCCTCAGTTTCTAAGATTTCTTTCATTGTCAAAGGGAACAGACTTGCTTCCTTATTACATTTGGAATTTATTTATTTATCATATTCTAAATTTCAGATTTCTTCTAGATTTACTGCTGGTACACAGGAATGAGAGCACTGCAGTCAATGAGAAGAAAAGGGAAGTGGTACCAACATAACATTAGTGTTTGCTGTGAAAAACTCAAATAGCCAAAAGTGACCTAGAAGATATTCCTTTACCACTGCTGCAGGCTACATTTAAAGACAAAATTTGGTCTGAGCTAATTAGCAGAGGCAAGCAAATGGCCCTGATCATTGGTCCCTGTAAATCACATTCTTGATAGGAGCTACAGCACTACAACTAGAAGTGTTCTTTCATTTCAGTTGTTAGGGAATGGTTTATTGCACATTGTAAATCATGGCTAGAATTCTACCCTTGCTCTTGGCACTAATAAAGTAATCTCAACAAACGATCAGTAAAATTTCACTGAATGCTAACGGCACAATGTTCCTAAATTTATAGAACCTTTGGCTTAGAAGAATGTTGCTTAGAGCACCAATTAACTGGGAAGGCAAGTTTGGTAATCATCACATGGAACATGATGCAGATGTTGAGTGATAGGAAAATTGCAAAATAAATCCACTCAATCCATGCAATGTGATTTACTTACTGAGCAAAGACATGCAAACCTCAGATTCCAAGGCCAGAAGGGAAAAAAAGTCTTGCTTGGGCTATCTCCTCTCTTTTGAGGAGAGGAGGCCTCTTGTGCCAGGGAAGAGATTCCAGGCAGCCTAGTGATGTTGTCCTTTAAGCCAAAGTGCCTGCTGCACTGCATCTGTCCTTCCCTTGCCAATGCATGCAGCTCCCACTCCCAACCCCCAGAATCACAGAATCATAGACTCATCAAG
>NW_008702474.1:0-1077 GCF_000695815.1 Acanthisitta chloris
TGTTTCTGTGTGCACAGAAAAGCTTTTGTGACAGACATGCAAATGCTGGTGCTCACACAAACTAATTTTGTGTCTAGTAGTTGATCAGCCTCGGGAAGTGCCACACTGAGGATGTGTGGAAGGGCAGGAAATGTTAGAATGGTTTGCCTTTGGGAAAGACCATCCCACTGCCCTTCTCTGGTTCCAATTCTTTTGTTAATATGTCCCTGTGTGTTGCAATGCTCCGTGTTTCCAAGCACAACTGTAAGCATCCCAAAGGAAGCACAAATTTGAATCAGTGGAAGGTGGACACGTTCCACGTACATCTTCAAAGACAAACTGATTTACCATTTTCCTTAACTTTCCCTGCCAATCACAGATCCTCCCATATCACTACAGCAATAATAATGATAGCCCAAATAAAGCAAGGTGCTTGATGGGCCTTGCTATAACCTAGTGATTTATTGTACAGTACATAGGAGCTTAAAGGTGAACCCTACTGTGAATCTCCATGATTTAGCACATATTACAGAGAAGCTTAGCATGTAATTCTGTTGTAAATGTATATTGATTTGCTGTACAATACTCAGAACCTTATGGTGTAGCTTCATTGTGAGATTCTTCTTGCTCACTCCCAGTGTCATGCAGCTGTGACTGTAACTCCAGAGTTAAAAGCTCTGATTTACAGGGGCATAGATGACTTTGCTGCCCAGCTCTGCTGTGACCCTCTAATGATGTGCTCACTGAGTCCTGCTGGAGAATAGGCTGGACTTTAACAACCCACTGATGCTGCCATTTGGCAAAGAATACCTGCAGCCAATGAAATATCTAAATACAAAAACCAGCCTTCAGAGCACCAAATCTGAATTAAAGCACATTTGCCACTAATCCAGCCACGAATAAGTTGTCACAGAGAAAATATAATTTTCTCCAAGACATTTCATGCCCAGGCATAGTCAGTACACTATGTGTGACTCATATCTCCCACTTATCAAACCCTTCAGACTTGTCTACCTTTTCCACAAAAATCCTTGTATTACCAACACTACACATCGTTATTCCCCCCTCCTAAAACTCCAAATTTTTAGCTTATGAAAA
>NW_008702475.1:0-1071 GCF_000695815.1 Acanthisitta chloris
TTTTCTCAAGTCCTGTGGAGAAATCTGAGGAGCAATGAATGAATGCTTTTGTTTATGACAACGTATTAAAAAAGGAAGCTGCTGAATACCGAGAACAATTTTATTCTGAAGATATACAGTGAAAGCTGACAAATGCCAAATGGATTTTTCTCTAATAATGAGATGAGGAGAAAGCTAACAGCTACAGCATAGATGGTGTGCCCTATCCTTATTAAAATTTATAGAGGAGAAACTAATTGTTCACTTGCAGAAACTCAGTCAATGGGCCAATGATATTTGCATCATTATGAATATTCTTGAGCATGTGGTGTTAGTATACATTGCTTGGTTAGGCTGAGGATCTTGCCTAGCTGTTTGCTTGCCAAAACAAGGGATACGACTGTTTTTGCTCTTGGTTATGCAGAGATATTCTGATAGCAACTCACAAAAAAAGTCATTTTATTAAAAGACACTACTTGCTCCTTGGCAGAGTTTGAGCAGTGTGAAAGGACAATAATATTGAAGAGTTCCAAGAATGAATTAGAGCAAAACAGCTGATGTATTCTGGATTTATGCAGCTTTGTTTAACTGAAACTGTTAAGAGAGTTTGATTGGGAGTAGAGAGGGATAGAAAAAGATTTCCCAGAAATGGTTAGAACTCTTCATTGCTGTGGGTTTGACACCAAAAAATCCTCCATGAATCTCTGGTATTAAAGTCCCTGCACAGATGTGTCAGAAGCGAAACAAGGATTGCTAAAGATGAAAGGGCACTATAGGAAGTTGAGTCCTGCCTGTAGTGCCCCTCCTTGCCTTCATGCCTTGGAGCAGACTAGATTTGACTTCCCTGGTCCACAGTAGATCTGCGATTTCAGGGAAGGCATTAAGTGATTTAGGAGTTGAGGCTTATCTCTGTCTGGGTAATGTTTACTTCTTTATTCTGAGTTTTCTGCTAGAAGTCTTTTATCTTTTGGTCGCTCACAACCTATTTGGGACTATGAGGGAGGATATTGGTTTTATTTGCTCACTCTGTTTTGTATTCAGGGAAGAGGCTAGAGTGGAAGGCAGGTGCCTGGTGGTCACTTTTGCCTGATT
>NW_008702476.1:0-1089 GCF_000695815.1 Acanthisitta chloris
GAGAGAACTTCTGTAGGTATCTCCTGCTAGAGCAGTTGATTTCATGATGCTGTGAAGCAGTTGATAGAGATTTTCCTGGCAGCACAAGGCACTGCTGTGCTGCTCATCCCAATTCATGGCAAGCAGGAAGCAAAAATGACTTGTGCAGTTTTACACTCTGCATTTAGCCCAAATTCTCTCCTTAAATGCTTCCAGTTTTCAGTTAAAATAAGGCTTTGGTGGGTGTAATATCTGCCTGAGAATAACTCTGGGGGTTTGCTTTTCCTTGCCAGCATTGCTGCAGTGTTGGGAAGTCACTTCATCTCCTGAGGTGGTTCTTGGTTGGGAAATGGGATTTAATGCTTGATTGAAATGGGTTTTGTTCTTGATTCTTCTCTTTGATAAGAGCTTTGTGTTCCTGGAGCAGAGCTCAGGTGCTTTGGGTGATGCCAACTCCCCTGGGCACAACCCACAGCAGAGAGAAGAGAGTTCAGGGTGAACTGAGCAAGGAAGAATTAGAAAATCTATTCTGAAATGTCTTCATTCTGCTTAGAACTAAGATTAATCCTTGTCTTTTCCTCTCCTAGGCCCGAGCTGGAATCATTAGCACTGTAGAGGTTCTAAAAGTCATGGAGGCTTTTGTGAATGAGCCCAACTACACTGTGTGGAGTGACCTCAGCTGTAACCTGGGGATCCTCTCGACTCTCCTGTCCCACACAGACTTCTACGAGGAGATCCAAGTGTTTGTCAAAGATGTCTTTTCCCCCATAGGGGAGAGACTGGGATGGGACCCCAAACCTGGAGAGGGTAGGAACCTTCTGCTGTGGAATCCAGGAGTGGGTTGGGAATCTCTTGTGTAAATGAGCCATTAAGATTTTGGGGGAAACTTCTAGGAAATCCAGGAGTGGTTTGGGAATCTCCTGTGTAAATAAGGCATTTAGAATTTGGGGTAATCCTGCTGTGAAATTGAGTAATGGATTTGGAAATCTCCTGTGTAAATAAGCCATGAAGACTTCGGGAAAGGGGGAGAGAAAGGAGGAAGAAGAGGCTGAAGGAGTTATTCAAGGGTATTTTTACACTTAAAATAGACAGGCAAACCTAAAAAAAAAA
>NW_008702477.1:0-1095 GCF_000695815.1 Acanthisitta chloris
TCTGACACTGATACCAGTATCCTGTGAAGAGAAGAGAATTACACTCTTGAAAACAAATCAGAAACATTAACTACTTTATGTATTATATGAATTAATATTTGAAGATTAACCAATCTGACTTCCAAAATTTATTTAGAAAAGGCAACTAAAATGTTCTGGAGTGCGTTTATCAAAACCACAGCGTAACTTGTTCTAAAGGTTCCGGCTGAGTTCCCAGAATGCTAAAACATGCCCTCCATTTGTACCCCCCCCTTCTAAGAGCTTGTGATGTTGCAAATGCATAATTCCACTTCTTAACTCAAGAGCTTACAAGCCAGATGTGATGATGCTTTAGCTACTTTATCAGAACACACAAGATTCCTTATAGATCTGGACCATAATACTTTAAGCCTTTGGATAAAGCTTATCCATAAGATACACGAAAGCTGTCTTTTCCATTTTACTACGTTTCACCTAAGGAGATCGATGAGGAGCTTCACTTCATATCACCTTATTCAAAATCTGTTGAATCTGAATGTCAGGTTGCTTTATGCAGTATCATATGCACATGACCTACTTATCTCATGTTTTAGAATGTAACTATAGCAAATGAGTAGTACTTGACTGAAAACCTGACATGGATGCTAAGGGCGAGTGTTACCTTACAATTATATTAACACTGTATTTTATATGAACGTATAGCAAAACCCCCACATTTTTTGGTACAAAAACCCTAATAAGCCTATCAAAACACTAAAAATGGAAGAGCTGTCCTCAATGACTCATATTTCAGACTTCAGAAATGTAGCAAACCTCCTAATTTCACCTAATCTGAGCCTCAACAATGGAATCAAAAGGAACATAGCCCTGGTTCTGATGCAGTACAACTTTCTGTATACATTTACCTTTCAACATAACAAAGCCTCACAGGAAACAAGTCACGCATTTTACAAGGTTGCTTTTAAAAGCATGATGCTCACCATTAAAACAGTAAGATACAGTATCATTCCAACTTATTAAATGTGTAAGCTCAGTTAAAATTAAATTTTCCAATGCCACTTGTTTTATGATAAATATCAGGAGTGACCGTACCAATATTCTTTCGATCAGCATGTC
>NW_008702478.1:0-1067 GCF_000695815.1 Acanthisitta chloris
AACAAAACTGCCTAAAAACCACTTCAGTGCTGTAGTAGCTCTGCAGGTTGGCAGGCTAGTCTGCTCTCCTGCATTACTCTGCAATTAGTTGTTTCTCTTCTCTCTTCTGCCTCTGCTCCATGTCCAGTGTGATCCTTTTTCCTCCCACATAGCTGCCACTCTCTGTGTCTTCACTAGCAGTGACTTCCATAAACTTGGCCTGTTGTCTCTGCTGTAACCCTTTTGATGTTATACATAATTCTTTTACATTTTCCTAGGTACTGCAAGACATCTTTTCTGTAACTGCTCTCTTGCTGACAAAGACTTTCCTAGCTGTGGCTTTTCCTCCAGATGTAAGCTCTATACCCAAAATGCAGATGTTCACTCTAGCCAGATCCCTCAGGCCATGGTATTCCAGGCTATGCCTAGACTACAAGGCAAGAGTGCTGCAGTGCAGCTCCTGCTGTCCCAGAGGAAAGGTGGTACTAAACTCTGAAAACCTGATGAGATGGTGAGGCCCTGCACTGCAAGTGTCTCAATAAAGATAGGAACTCTGGCATCAGTACCTAACCCTAATGTTCTTCTGGTCTTCTGTCATGCCCTGACCTGATTCCTCCTCATCCTTTATATTACAAATGGATGGGCAGGGTGAAATGAAAGTCCTCCTCTCGGGATTTAAGTAACAACATTTGATAACACAGCTCAAGTCTGAAAGGAGGTGAAGCAAGATCAGCTGTTGCTCAGTTGCAGGATGTCCACTCCATGCAAAATCCCACAGAAGAATAGATAGGAAGATCCCTGCAACTGCTTCTGTATATCATATTTAGTGACTCAAGTACAGTCCTGGTGTTTGTTAATATTTAGGCTCAAGTGCTTGTCATATATGAATAAAGAGGATTCCTCCTTTTCCAGGGGTCGCAGCTGTACATAAAGTAAAAAGTAAAATTAAAAACAATGACTTTCACTAAGGAATGCAGGAAATGGTGTGATGTATTTTCACTGCAACCACTTGAAAGCAGAATTGCTGTGGAAATAAAACAACTCCAAATACACTGAACTTGCTGACTCAGTTGATCCAGAAAAAAAAA
>NW_008702479.1:0-1090 GCF_000695815.1 Acanthisitta chloris
AGTTTAGCCTCTTTTGTGAATATGGTCAACAGAGAACTCTTCCAAAGTTCTGTCATCTTGAGGCTGAGATCTTACCCTTGTTCAGAGGCAGTCCATGATGCAAAATTAGACTCTGCATTCAAGTAGGTTTTTCCAAAGTCAGACGGTTCCCATCTCAGTATCCACTTTGACCTATCCTGTTTTCTCTTAAATTGTCATTACAGCACTAGCTGTAGTGGAAAGAATTGCTCTTTTTAGAAAATATGAACTTTGAGTATATTATAGCTTCACCCCATGCTCTGTGTGATATTTCTGAATTTCTAGACCTGATTCAGTTTCCTCTGGTGGATTTTAAGTTCCATTGAGAAAGACACAAGAAATAAGTTGATGTTACTCCTTGTTTTCTTCTGTTTCTCTCTTTCTCTGTTTAGTGCAAGGATGGGGAGAAAGTGTCAGATCAGTAAGTTTACTCAGATCTTGTCTTGTGCATTTGTCCTGCAAGACTTTTCAGAGTGAAGGGTGAGGAGTAAGCAGAGGAGCAATGCAGAGGGACCGTAAGTGCTTAGCTATTTATCCCAATTGCTGTATGGGATGTCAGTGGGAGAGGCAGATCAGCACTCCTGTAGTTGCTTGAGACTTTACACTGAGGATAGGGAAATTATAGCTGTCTGTTTCTCCTGCTTCATCATTTGGACTGCTGATGCAAAGTAGAACTGAAAGGTTTCATAATCTATTTTACTAGAAGATATGTCAGTTAAATCTTTCTGTAGGTTCTGAAGTCTTTATGCCTCTGTGATGTAGCTTTTATCTGATTTCAGGATCCAAATAGCTGCAAGCATGATGGATCCATTTGAGTGGTACTTACTATCCCCTTTCTAGTACAATTCTTTTGCCTAAAGCTGCTCATCTTCAGCTTGAGAAATCATTAAGCATATTCATAGCCTGCCTCATTAAGGTCAAATGTCTTCTCTATCCATGCTCTTCTTCCTCTCTGCTCTTCATTTTTTTAACAGAAGTGGCACAGGTAATAATTACTGCAATGACTTTGTGAGTAGACATTAAACCACCATAATGGTTGTATTATGTGATTTTTCTGTCTTCTGTCTGGAAA
>NW_008702480.1:0-1092 GCF_000695815.1 Acanthisitta chloris
GTAACATTTTAGTCAGAGCATAATGACAATATTTTGCTGCTTTAAATATCCATGAAATTAAAGCACAATGCAAATGCTCCTCATGTAGCTCTGACACCAGAATGGGCTCAGCTTGCTAACACAACTAACTCAAATCATGCAACAGTTGATGGTGTGCCTTTTAGAATTTATTTTTACTTTTCATGAAGCATATTTTGACCATTTTACTTTGAAAACTGTATCTTTTAACAAGTTTTAAATCCATTTTCCAGTACTTAATTTTTCTACTAAAAAAAATAAATCTCATTAAGGATATCCTTTTAACTACATTTGGAAAATCTTCACACACACACACACACATTTTCCTATGAAAACAGCCACATTCATTTGGAATAAGATTTAACCTGATAATTGGCATTTGGCAGGGCTGGCGATGTCTCTGAATAAGGAAAAAGTTTCTTAATAATAGACAGTTTAGGTGTACGTTCAGATTGCTGGATTTTCTGCATTTGCTAATTGCTCCTTAGGGGAGCAATTTTTCTGGAAAGACATGTATTATCATCTGTATTTGTGTGATAGTCCACTTATTCATCCTGCCTGGTATATGCTGAGCTCTAAGCTTTTATTAGAGACACATGGTAAGTCAGACATAGAAGTATCATGTGGCAAATCCCCGACACAAATGCAAAATTATTAGCCAGATCTAACATATGAATTGTCACACTTGTGCAGAATAAAATAAAAAAAACTTGAAGGATGTGCATGCACACAGGGAGATGCACAATGCATACATGCAGGATTTGCACATTCTGCATCAATCCTCTGCTATGTCAGCAGTTTGCTATAGAATTGACTTCCCCACAGTAAAATCAAAAAGTGAATTGTTTTGGGGTTTTTTTTCATAAATAACATATACATGGTCTCTATTTGGTACTGCAGTAGCATATGGAATAAAGAAAAATTGAAATAATTTATGACACAAGTCTTTAGATAAGCTAATGATTGAACCATGAAAGAAAGGGTCAGTGTATTAGTAGAAATATGCCATGAATGGAAATATATGGTATGTGTATTTTATATAACATAGCTTACTACTAAGGACACACACAAAAC
>NW_008702481.1:0-1087 GCF_000695815.1 Acanthisitta chloris
GCCGGGCTGGCCCCGCGGCTCCAGAACCGCGGGTTCGAATCCCGCCGCGGCAAACCCGACCCACCCTCGCTTCTTCTGCCTCGTTCTTTCCATCTCTCCCCCCTCACGGCTTTCTGCACAGTGTCCACAGGCTGTAGGGCAGCGAAATCACACCTGCACGGAGCATATATACATCCTATTCCGGCGCGTCGCTAACTCTTTAAGAGCTGAACATTGCTTGGGTTGGTTGTCATCCCCCAGCCCCAAGTCGCTGGTGGGAATGAAGTGCTCTGTGCTTGAGCTGTGAAAAAATCTCCACAGTGTTGCTGCTGCTGAAACATGAAGTGGTGGTGAAGTGGTTAACTGTGCAACGGAGGCTTTGGAGGGGTTGGGGATGGAATCCGGGAGAAGTCAATGAATGTAAGGCTGTGCAGAAAATTAGTGATGCTTGCTTGCCTGAGGTAAGCACGAGCCTCTGTAATGTCCTGGTCTGCGTGCAAAGGCCTAGGAAAGGAGAGAAATCTGAACAGAAACCTTCTGTTCCAAATAGGGAGGTTCGTGACAAGAAAATATCACGGGAAGGATGAGATGTTGCCTGTGAATTTACAAGAATAAAGGGAAACCCTTTTAGTTTGTCTTTTTGGCAAAATTAATTCTTTTAAAATATCCAGGATAATTCCCTGGTTCATTAAAAAAAATCGCAGTACACATACATTAAACAGAATACTATGTGAGATAAAGGCAGAGGTATTGGCAATTGTTAGTAATTTATCAATACATGTTACTGATGTCTTCTCTTTTTAAGCTCATAATATGCTGCTTTTCCTGGTTTGAAGTCCTGGGAGCTATTTTTTTTCATTGAGTGTTAGATAAGGAGTGTTTAGAGGAAGGAGTGCACTACTGTTAGATTCTATATCACTTGCCTGAATTATTTTTGCCCCACATCAACTATTTTATAAAGTTGAGAAGAAAAATGCATTCTTCACATGGATAATTTAATTTTCAGTTGTGATTTGTATTTTTAATGCTGCATGTCTGCAGGCTTACAATCTTTAGAACTCTGCCTGCCTGCTGTATGTGTGAACTTGTTAGTGTAGGGGACTACTGA
>NW_008702482.1:0-1091 GCF_000695815.1 Acanthisitta chloris
CTTTAAGGTCCCTTCCAACCCAAAGTACGCTATGACTCTATTCACATTGAGGTTGAACAGTGAAAAGGGAATATGATGATGCTGTGTCAGTATCCAGCCAGGAGATGGTGAATGATGAAGGAGGTACAGTCCTCCACCAACAGAGATGTTTGATCATGTCACCAACAAAAGTTGAACCACATCTGTTGGATGCAGGTTATAATAAACTTCATTGTTACATGTCTAATCTTTTCATGAGTCTGTCTGGAAATTTAGCCTTTTAATCTGTTTGTTTCTTAGTTTTTTTAAGTGCAAAATCATTTGGTGAAACCAGCCTTGTTATGCACCATGAGTTGTATTTTTAGTTCATCAACTCACTGCGGGTGTGTGGAACCACCTTTGTACATGATGGTGTTGGTTATTCATTGGCCAGCAAAGGAGGTTTTGGATGTCGTTGGGAAGAGAGGTGTCCCCAACCCCCTCCTACTATCACCCTGACTCCTTCAGCTTGTGATCACCTGCCATGCAAATCCCACACAGGCTCCTGCTGCCTTTCCCATGCCGTTCCTGTCCCAATGCTGCACCCAACCCTACTCTCCCCACTCTGCTCCCACTGTTTGCGTTTCCACTCTTCCCCCTGCAAGCATTCTCCTCTGCTATTCCCAGCCAGGAACCCTTCCTTTGCAGAAGGATCCCCAAACTCTATTCTTCCTCCTCGCCCAGACAGTGGGGGTTGTCCACAGCACTGGGTGGTACATCACTGCTGCTGCTTGGGCTGCAATCATGGGGTGAGGATGGGGGATGGACGGAGGATGGATGGACGGAGGATGGATGTGGGAGGATGGAGAGGCAGAGGATGGATATGGGAGGATGGATGTGGGAGGATGAACCGGCAGAGGATGCATATGGGAGGATGGATGGGTGGAGAACGGACAGGCAGAGGATAGACAAGCAGAGGATGGATGTGGGAGGATGGATGTGCAGAGGATGGAAGGGTGGGACGGTGGATGTGGGAGGATGGACAGGAGGAGGATGGCTGTGGGAGGACGGACGGGCTGAGGATTGCTGTGGGAGGACGGACGGGTGGAGGATGGCTGTGGCAGGATGGCTGT
>NW_008702483.1:0-1085 GCF_000695815.1 Acanthisitta chloris
CCATTTCTCCCTGTCTTTCCTGGGATTTCTGGTGCTCTGTCTCAAGCAGCTGCATGCAAACTTTTCTCTACTACTGCCATTCACAGATAGAAACTAGGTTCAATTAATACTTGTCAGCCAAAATCACTAACTTCAGTTGCACAGACAATTTGCTACCTAGAGCCCACTGATGGGATAGAATTGTTTTAGAAAGACTAAAGAGCATTGTCCTTTGATGGAGGTGTGAGTTACACCCTGATTATTAATACGAGAGGCTTGTTAGAAACTGTCACAGTAAGAAGCCAGGTGCAATTTCCACTTCCACCCTGATTCTGCAACCCTTATGCATAATGAGTAACACTGACTCACGCTAATTCTTCCCATTGGAGTTATTTTCCATAAAGATTTTTGGTGTACTGTATGGATGTTTCATGCACTGCTCCCTGCTCTTCACTGTTTCAAAGACAACACCTAGAGGTTTCATTCTCTAGGTGGATGCTGTCAAAATAAAAATTTTAACAACTGCAGAGACACATCAAAGCAAACGAAGCGGAAGACTTGCAAAAACCCTGCCCACTTAAACGAAAATGTGAAGAAGAATACTTGTTAACAGACTTCTTGGTAAAACCACAGCCTGAATTGCATGGCAACCAGGAAATGTTACTGTGCTGTGCTCATGGGGATTTTCCTTTTCAGTTTGTGGTTCAAGATGATTGATAGGTCCCCAGGATGTGATAAACTGGGGCTGAAAACAGGGATAGAACTACATGTTTAACAGTACATATGGTTTTCATCCTGTTTGTTTTAATAGTATGGAGGATTTAGGTTTATTGTAAGAGCTTTGTTCTAAATGTATTAAAATGATTTCAAGCTCTAGGCAGATACACAAGGGCAAATGTTTTTTTATAATCACAGATTATTTAATCTTGTAGTGACAAATCTGAACAAGAACAACAATCACCTTACCACTGATACCTATATTCTGAATATTTCCACCTGCCTTAAATGCATCCTAGGAGTGGAGAAAAGTGACATATTGGAAATAGATTAACATTCAGTTAAAATAAAATCCTAGTAACTATGGTTCCTCCCTGCCCATGGCAGGG
>NW_008702484.1:0-1079 GCF_000695815.1 Acanthisitta chloris
CCAGGATCTTCAGAAGGTCTCACTAGGTTATATCAGGGCTTTGAGCCTTATCAGTATGTAGTGGTCCTGAGGTGCAGTACCTTCTTGAGAAGGCAGTAGAATGAGCCAAACCTAAAGATTTTCTCCACTGCATTGAACTATCATATTGAATATGCTTTGAGGAACCTATCTCTCTGTGGGTTAAATTCTCTTCTGAATCCCCATAACATTTGGATATTTATAGCATCCTCAAACAACAACTTGCACAAAGAAGTTACTATGTGATAAGAAACTGGTTTAGGTTCAATCCCATTACTCGAGGTTTTCACTAGGTCTTCTGTTGTCAAGGTGTTTATCCTGTGCAATCTCAAGGTTACAGAGGGGTAAGAAGTTTCCATTGACAGGAGGATATTGCAGGAAGCCCCTGCAATGATAAATTGTTTCTCTGAAGAGAGTGGGTCACACATTTTAGTAATGCCCTGTGATGGATGGACAACTTGGTGAAGCACAGCCTATTTCCCCAGGACAGGAATCCATACATTCACAAGTATCTTTTTCACCTCTCACATATTTCCACAAAACTGCTAATTAAAGTGCCTCTGGATTTGCTTTTTTTTAAATTCGGTGACACAAAATAGTATTGAGCACACTCATTTTGAGAATACATTAATTTATAGCACTGCTGCAAAGTAAATTTGTTATGTTTACCTAACTGTCAGATACATATTTTGAAACGTTTAATTCTTGTCAGGATAATCCAGAGAAAACTGCTGCCTCTGTGTGTGGAAATTTCTATGTCACTGGGGACAGAGGGATTATGGATGAAGAAGGATATGTCTGGTTTGTTGGAAGAGATGACGATATAATTAATTCTTCTGGGTAAGTCACTTGCTTTTCCATTTGCTCATTTCCCTGGTAAAATTGAGTCTGCAAAGAGCAATGCACTGGTCCAGCTTGTTACAGCTGAGGCATCTTCATCCTCTCCTAGGTATCGTATTGGTCCATTTGAAGTGGAAAGTGCATTGATCCAACACCCTGCGGTCGCTGAGTCAGCTGTTGTCAGCAGTCCTGATCCAGTTCGAGGAGAGGTAAAAAGAAAG
>NW_008702485.1:0-1083 GCF_000695815.1 Acanthisitta chloris
TGGGACTAGATGATCTCTAAAGTCCATCCCAGCCTCTTAACACTCTATGCTATGCCAAGCGATTGCAAGGGGAAGTCCAGTGTCCGGGTGTGGAATTGCACTGGTTTGACACCCTGCAGGGAAAAACGCATTAACTCCGCTGTTTAAGTAGGCAGAAAGGCTGAGCAGAAGGAACTGACAGGTAAGCACTGCTGAAACCTCACTTGTTCACCGGCTTGGATGAGCTGTGGATTTGCTGAGTTACTGAGGGCATCATGTTCTCGTGTGTGGAGAACTGCTGCCAGGAGCGATGTGAGTGTCTGGCATAAGGCATGATTTATGGGGTCTGGGACCTTCGCTGCTGCTCTGGAATAGGAATTGCAGTTCTTACACAGCTGTGTGATTTTGGCTGCTGTTTACACTGTTGAAACAATCCCTGGTATGCTTGTAATTGATTTTTAAACAGTCCCACTTAACAACAACAGGGCCAGGCGCGGGCTGCGGGGCTAGTTGTGACTATCTGGCTGTAAGCCAATTATGTCCTTTTCTTCACTGCCGAGTGATTTCTAGTTTGGAGGTTAAATGAGGACCATACAAGGAGAGCAGCACACACAGTGGAGTATTGTGGCTATAAGCAACTGGGGATGAGTGTGAGAGCACAATGCATCCAGAAACTTGGCTCCTAACCTCACATGCTTTAACAATTAACCGGTGCACACTGTCTCGACCTGAGAGCAGAACTTAGAAGTTCTGCCTCGTTACTGTTGCTGGGTTTAACAGCTGTGTTGTTCTCTCCTTCTGGGAAGTATTTTAGAAACCAAAGGCAGAGTGTTCCTCCTGTGTAGGACAGTACAACATGTCCAAGTTGGGAGCCACAGATACTGAGTAAAGCCAGAGGGGAAAAAAGCAAGGTCTTTTCTCTAGGAAAAGGTTAGTCCCCTTAATCCATGTTATTATGGGAATGGGAAAAGTCTTCTTATCTCTTTAGTCCAGGTCTACACTAATTCTAGTCAAATATAGTTAAGACACAGAAACTTGGACTGTTCAACTTGCGCCATGATGAAGGCGAAGGACAAACACCTTGTGCATCTTAATGCATATGGG
>NW_008702486.1:0-1097 GCF_000695815.1 Acanthisitta chloris
CCAGGCGGTCCTTCGCTCTGTTCTGCTTTCTTCCATTTTTTAAAAAAAATACATTACATAAATATATTTTTAAGAGGCATTCTGTTTAAAAAATACAAATAAAAAGCATCAAACCTTTGGCACTAATAAGAGAAGACCTGATGATTTGAAACAGCGGGTCCTCTTTCATTTACACGATCCCTTTCAGCTAACAGCGTGAAAGGTTTTTCAGCCACCAAAAAATGCTACTATTTTAACTCACTTTGAGAATATTAATTTTTGCCCTTAATACTAGAATGGAAGGCAGGTTTATGAGGGAGAGGCTCACAGAATTGGTTTCGATGCAAGAGACCTACAGTGAAATTAAACTAGGTGGATTCTTTATTAAATGATTTTCGGTCTTCTGTGGTTTTATGAAAATAAAAGGGAGCACTTTGTCATTTTTAACAATGTAAGTAGCCAATAAATCTAATTTTCACATTGATTTCTGTAGGAATTAAGTGATATCTACACTATCTGCTGTGAATTGTTTTTAGAAACAAGTGCGACTCTCTCCTGGCGGAAGCTGTTTTTTCAAATAATAATTACTAAAATATTTTTTAATGCTTATTAAAGCAGCAGGTTTTTAAAGTATGAAAAAAATATCTGTGAGATTGATCATGCATATCTGAGATGGTATCCAGACAAAGAGTTTTATAAAATGCGCTAAGACAGGCACGGGGAGAGCAGTGTATGGAAAAATATCTAATACGAATAATTACAGAGGGGAACAGCTTACGCAGCCCTCGGACTGGCGTCCGGGAAAAGGGGAAAAAGGAATTAAAAAAAAAAGGCGAGCGACTATATTCGCTCGTACATGTAACTAATAAAGAGCTCAGCTGAGGAACCCAGGGCGCTGCGAGCAGCGCTGCCTGATTAAAACGTGTCTCTGCCTTAATTGCTAACTCAGGGCCACGTGCTGCCTGCGCGGGCAGGTGCCCTTCCCGGGGCGCTGGCAGGGCATCACCGCTGGGCACCCGGCGGGGATTTAATAGCACCTTTCCCTAAATAATAACCCAGATGAATAGTGTTCACCAAAGCGCTATTGATCCCTATTGTGTTACCATCCGGGGGTTTGC
>NW_008702487.1:0-1090 GCF_000695815.1 Acanthisitta chloris
CACCCTGGGACATGGGCCCAGTACCTGGAGAAGTTCATGGCCGGCAGAGGTGGGACAGGGCACTCATGGGTGCATGTGGGGACCCTGCAGTGTGCTGTCACCCACTGACATCCCCTGGCTGCTCTCCCCGTGCAGTGGCATACGGCTCCTGGTACAACCACGTCAGGGACTATTGGGAGCGGAGGAAGGATCACCCCATTCTCTACCTCTTCTACGAGGACTTGAAGGAGGTGATGGACCAGGGTGGATGGTGCCGTGGGGTCTGGGGGAGTGGCAGGAGGGGTGAGCATTGGCCTGTGTTCCACAGGACCTCCGCCGGGAGATTGCCAAGGTGGCCCAGTTCCTGGGGCGGGAGCTGCCAGAGGCAGCGCTGGACACCATCGCCCGACACACTTCCTTTGAGGCCATGCGGGACAACCCTACCACCAACTACAGCAAGGTGCCATCGCAGCTCATGGACCACAGTGTCTCCCCCTTCATGCGCAAAGGTGAGCGATTCTGGGGGGCTTCTGGCACCCTGTTCCCCCTGGCCCCTGCTGAGCCCATCTTGCCCGGCCACAGGCACCACCGGAGACTGGAAGAACTATTTCACCGTGGCCCAGAATGAGCACTTTGACCAGGACTATGTGCAGAAGATGTCAGGCACTGACCTGTGCTTCCGCACTCAAATCTGAGGAGACAGTGCTGGATGCCCCACACATCCAACCCATGCTGATGGCACTGCTGCTGCACCACAGGGGCTCCTTCCCCTCTCCTGGGACTGCTGGAGAGAAATAAAACATCCTCCCTGACGCTGCTATGGAGTGCTCACTGACCTGTGCCTGTGTCCATCCCAACCCAGTCATTACACTGGGGCTGCTGGCATCTGCTTGGGTTGGGGACAAGCTTGTGGGGGTTTTTGGCAAAACTGTGGGGAAGGTGTTGCCTGGGCATGGGCAGTGAGAGGTGGCCTCCCATCCTCATGTCACGACATGGTCTGGGACCTGTGGGCGGGAAGCTGAACTGGTGAGGGTGATGTCCACTGTGGCCCTGCCTGCAGGTCAGTGGCTGCCAGGTTCTCCCTGTGCTTGCTCCTCCCTCCCAGCAGCCA
>NW_008702488.1:0-1086 GCF_000695815.1 Acanthisitta chloris
TTAGTTTGTTGTTTGTTTGGGGTTTTTAAACTGCTTTTCTAGTTAAAAACTCTGCCCAATCTAAATCCTGCTTTTCAGTTTTACATGTCTTTATGACATAATGGCATAATATAAATAATGCATTACTGTTAAATAACCCTTACTGAAATTTCACCATAAATTACTAACTCAGTATCTTAATCAGTAATATGACCAGTTGAGGCAAATTTAACTTAAAGCAATGATGTCAGCAAACCAGTAGAAAAACACAGAATGCAACTGCTATTTTAATTGTCCTAGATCTTCTTTCAGTATGTTGATGTTCTGGGATGTCAAGGAAGTACAGAGGGAAAGAAATATGTCTCTGCAACTCAGAAGTAGCAAATAGCATAAAGACTGAGTCAGCTCAGTTTAATAAACCACAAATCTGTCATCCATCTCTCTCAGATTTTAATGCAAGCAAACAAACAAACCAACCGTGGTAACTTGTTTGTTTGTTTGTTTACATTTTGCATCTTTAATACTGAGTTCTCCTCAGCAGTTTAAAATAAACAGAACAGAAATCTGCTTCCTTAACATTTTCAGTTCAATTTGCAAGCCTTGGAGATTTGTGCAGTTTGGCTTTCAGCTGTTAATATATGTCTGTCTGAAGTTTGGGAAATTTATCTCAAAGAAACTGAAGTTCAAGAAATCCATTACAAAACCTTTAAGAACCTTTAAGAATTTGGTTTTTATTTAATTATTTTTATAGCCTTAGCTGAGGCCTCTTGTAACAGTAATAATTAGAATGTATTTGACGTTGCAAAGAGGACATGCTGACAAACAGCTATTATTCTTAGTGCAGCAAGTTTTATTAGGTTTTGCTGGTTGTTGGGACACAGTGACTTTTGTACATCAGTGGATCAAGTACAAGATGCACGTTTTATGGTCTAGTGACATTAATGTTAACTTTGGTGTAATCTAATGCAGTAAGATGAGTTATCTTGAAGCAAAAGAACCAGGGAATCATGGTAGGCTAAAGTCTTGTGTGACATTGACACACCATCTAAGAGGGGTGATCTGATCTTGGAGGTAATGCCTGAAATTTCTATTTCATAGAGATAAATA
>NW_008702489.1:0-1097 GCF_000695815.1 Acanthisitta chloris
TTTTTTTTTTAAATGAGACCAGTAAAAGCTCCAAGGTGTTGAGCAGCAATTTCAATACTTGCTAGTTGTCAGTATTTCTTCTAAATGATGCCTTTATCTTGTTCCTGAAATTGCTCACTTTTTAACATTTATAGCAGGTTCAATGTTTAGAAATGAAACTCTAAAATAATGTTTTGCCATATCTGTCAGTTTTACCACAACCTTCTAAATGACACATAATCTTTACTTTGTGCAAGAGGAAAAATGATGTCATGTCCCACATAGCTCACAGGACTTTTTATTTTTCTGTCAGAGGTATGTGAGCTCAAAATATGTGCAGAATATATCGAAAATGAGGCTTTTGTTGTCCCCATCCAATTATACCCAGAATGACATTTGTGACACTTATTAAGAAAGACAACAAAAAAATAAAAATTAACTGATTAAAAAGTAATGGGATACTTGGATACCATGCAGCTAAAGCAATTTTATGGTCATATTTAAACTTGAGTTGTATGCTGTTCAGGCAGCAAATTTGAAAGTATTGCTTTAGGAATAGCTGCAACAGGTTGGCTTGTCCACACATGTATGGTAATTTAGTATTCTGCTGATCACACTTGCATGCTTAAGTTGCAAGGAGACCTCAGTACCTTCCACTTGACTGAGAACTAGAGATGAATGGGAAGAAATTGGATCCTATGATATTTACATCTGCTTCATAACCCGATCCCTCAGAGCATCAGCAAAATGGCCTGAAATTCTGGCGCAATGAACAATGAGGAGCAGGTCACATACACCATGTCAGTGTGTTTTCCAGTTATTTCTTTTTGGAAAGAAGTGGCTGTGATGGACTGAACTTTGCTTGGATGGGCTGTTTGAGCCCTGCTATTGTTTCCCTGATGGCCCTGATGGAAAACGCAGTGTTTTCGTGCCAGATAAGGGAAAAGGCCGATAAGAAGCAGATTCTGCAGAGGTGGCATTCTTTTTGTCATGTCAATTTCCTCCATCCTGATAAGGGAAACTGCCCTCAGGGGAGGCATTGAGGCATTCACAGGTAAACCTGAAGGTATTCCTCTTTTTGGTCAGAAGGGGCCACAAAACATCAAAGAACCTCAAAG
>NW_008702490.1:0-1095 GCF_000695815.1 Acanthisitta chloris
TCCAGCCTTAACAATTCCATGATTCTAATTCCATGATTCTAAACCTAGCTGAGTTGCTGTGATCCCATAACTCTGCTGCAGTACATATATATCTCAGCAAGGTGTTTCATGAACTCGCCTTCCCCAGATTTGTTTTCTCTGTATTTTAAATTTGATCCAACTGCCACTACAGTTGCAGTTCATTTCCTCATCCCCTGCTGATCCTTACTTACATTTCTCATTTCAGTTTTTCTGAAGCAATTGCCCCTTATGAGAAAAATCAATATGATGCTCGTGGCACTTGGATGGCGCAAGTCAGGAATTCTCTTTTGTATCTTGTCTCCCTCCTGAATAAATAGATCTTGGACAGGTTTCTCAGAAGTGGTGAACTTAGATATTCAATTGCAAAAATGATGCATGCCTTTTTAAGCCCAAGTCAAACTGAGGGTGGGATAAATTTTTGTGAATAGACCAATGCCTGAAAGCACCCTGATCTCCAAAAGGAACATGTATGATCAGCCAATTATTTAATGACAGAGTAGTAAAGAACTACAGGCATTAGCTTTAAATTACTTCAGGCACCAATAAAGGTGCAGTCATAGGTTCATTTGCCTTACTGCTTGGCTTCTGAAACTGTACCTTAGATGCTTTTGAAAATTTTAGCTGAAGTGAAATATTCTACATTTTTCTTTTGGAATTGAAATTTACACCTGAAAAACCTCTTGTAGCAGTTCTTCCTGAAGCAAAGGGGCAAGTTGTACAGGCCTATGGCAGCTCTCCATGCTATTTTGCTGGTAATGTTGTTTTTCATGATTCATTAGAACACAAACACCTTCCTTCCTTGTGACTGCAAATAATGTGTTCATCTAGGGAATGACAAGTCTTGACAAGACTAGTGACAGGTTGAAACGAAGGAGAAAAACTTCATCTCTACAGCATTAAGACTCAGGTGCAAGTATTGTAACTGCCTTAGTGCAAAGGGATCCCTGACTACCATATTTATCCTTGTTTTTCATGAGGTGCCCAGGATCTCATTTACCACCATAGCAACAGAGGAATTACAAAACCTTCATTCAGGAGAGTAACGGAAACGATTCCCATTCTCATCTTCAGTCC
>NW_008702491.1:0-1088 GCF_000695815.1 Acanthisitta chloris
CTGTTGCTTTCAGTGATGCAAATGGACTCTGTTTTCCTTATGACAATCAAATGTGTTCCTTATGACAGTCATTACTTTCACAAAGACAGATTTGCAAGTTAGATCGAAGCAGACTGCAAGAGAAGAACAGTTTGATCACCAGGACTGAAATGTCTCTTCAGTGTAGTTTGTCCAGAGTAATTTTGATGTTCAAGCCTGGGTCTTCTGTTGATTCCCATGTAAGATTCTTCCTCAGCTTACAAAAGTTTTGCTTGGAAGATCTTACCAATACCTATCCTGGTTTATTCCTTGCATTGCTTAATCTATCCAAGTTATGAGCCCAGGTATGCCTTGCCACTCTTAGTATTGTAGACATCTTTTAGCTATGGAAACATCACTCTCATATTCCTTCTTTCCTTATCACCTCATGTATCCACTCTTAAGTTCTGCATCTTGGTAGTTGCTGTCACTGTGTTTCTTCTCTTCCTTCTTGTCTTTTCAATGTATTTGTGTGACATAAACTAGATGGAAAGTTTCCTGTATGATGGGATTACACAGTGTTAAGGGTTTGGCAGTTCCACCAGCACTTGTAGAATGTCGAAATGTCTAATATTAAGAAAATTTGGACAGATATCAAACATCAATTGTATTTTTTTTCCACTAGTCCATGTGAAAAACATAGAATAGCATTTGGTCAGTTTTTATGTAGAACTTAGCAAGTTGTGTGCTGACTGCTGGCTGGAAACCAGTTGAAATTTTGGTTATATGAAATAGTAAGTGCTAGGTTGGAATATGACACAGTTCAGTACAAATTCATCTTTTCAAAGACATTCATCAACTCCATTTGTATAAGTATTGAAGTAAAAATTACCAATATTTTAGATCTTGCTACTTTAGGCCAGAGACAACAGTAAGGTGGATAAGTTTTTCTAAAAAAAGACCATCATGTAGAACAAAATACATCAGTTGCATCAAATGGCCCACTCTGGGGTAACTGGTCTAGAGCACCATACTTGCTCTTATAATTACTTTCAGTAGGGAGTATTTTATAGATGGCAGTTTAAGATGACATATTAAATATTATAAATATAATATTAATATTTCCCTTT
>NW_008702492.1:0-1098 GCF_000695815.1 Acanthisitta chloris
CACAGCACTGAGCTGGGACCTCCCCACAGACCTCATCTGCTGAGTCTGAGTTCAACACAAAAGTAGTTTTCTGAAAAAAATGAACAACTCCAAGTAGCAAATGAATTAGAAATACAGTTTTGAAGGAAGCCTAAAAGTCTGAGCTCCTGCAGGAGCTTTCCCTGCCCAGCAGCATTGCTCCAGACAGGCTCTATCACAGAAGATTATTTTGACACAGCCTCACTGTCACTGCTTTTTGCCTTTTCCTTTTTCAATATGCTTGTGTCTGTATTAGCACATTAAAGAATGCCCAATGTAAGAAATTCCATCATCAACTGAAGCAGAAACCACACTGCAGCTCCCCCTTCCCCAGGGAGTTCATTACGCAGGGAGAGCTCAGCCTGGTGAAGGCACTGCCCTCCCACACGAGTCAGCATCACCCAACCCTGAGCAGCAATTAGCATCACTAATACATCTGCTGACACACAGGCAGCAACCAAATCCTGTTGCAGATATGATTTCCAATTCCTTATTTTCCTTTCATGACTGGCAACGCTTCAAAGCCGTAAGTGTGTCACCACTCTGTAGATCCAGCACCTAGGATGAGGCAAAGCCACCTGAATGCTTCACTTTGGCCCCTGCCACTCCCTCCTGGCAAGAAAGCATCAACTTCTGGCCTATGCTGCCAAAGCTGTGGAAAGGGCCAGAAGAATTAAAATGAATGAGTGCCCTCTGTCCACGGTCAGTAGGACATCATCTCTCTGTGCCACTAAGCCGCTGCAGTTGTGTGTCCTGGCCTGAATCCAGGCTGTGCTGGATCTGGAGGGAGTTTAAATTACATGAGTTTCACGTTGGCCCGTGGCAGATGCAGCAACACACCCTGAAGTCCTGATAAATGGGGAAGGCTCAGCTTGCTTCCCTCTCTTCTATTAATTGCTGCTGGCAATGCTGCTTCAAACTCTGCCTCCTGAAGGATGACCAAGCTTGGATCCAGGGACACAGCACAGGAACTTGTGTGACGACTCACAAAGATCTTTTCAGTGTATGAACTGAAGGAAAACAAAGTGGGTTTAACCAGCACACTGAGAGCTCCACCACAAACACCTCTGCACACTCTGC
>NW_008702493.1:0-1095 GCF_000695815.1 Acanthisitta chloris
AAAAAAAAAAAGAAAAAAGAAAAAGCAGAGAACTCTAGAAGAATAAGGGAGGGAAAGTCAAGGGACACAGGAGAGATCTGGAGATGAATGAAGCTCATTGGGGTATTGGTGAGAACAAGGTCAGACACAGTGCAGGCAAGAAAATTTTACATCCAGTGCCAAGAGATAAAAGGCAGAATTGTGAGGGGGGAAAGGAAGGCAGGTCAAGAGCTGAGGCAAAGTCAGATCATTTATAGTCAGTTTGCTCAGAAAGAACACATGAAAAGAGAGAAATGGAAAATGGGTGTAATTAGAATTGAAAGGCCATGAGAGGGAATTGCCTAATCTGCTTGAAAGAAAAGTGAGCTGTAAGACAAAGACAGAGGACTGCATTGTTTTCTACAATAAAGCTTGGAGGGTTCGATCTGGTAAGTCAGTTTTTGTTTCAATTCTCCAATGGTAGTGTTTAATCTCAAGTAATTATCATTACTTTGCAGTATTCTCTGCATCTCCCCTGACTGAGAAGATGTAACAGTGAATAGGAGGCTTTTTTAAGGGATTCATCAATTCAAATAGTCATAATTTAGGCAGGAGATTTCAATTACTGTTTTTCTTTAAGAGAAAAACCCCCACCCAACTCTTTTTTTTTCTAGCTGTATTTTATTTAGCCTTGCACAGGCTATTTAATCTATATTAAACATAAATTTGTAAGTTTAATGTGCATTACCAAGATGTCACATCATTAGAGTTAATACAAAAAGAGTAACTTCACTACTTGACTATAACTCCCATCTGGCTCAGTAGCAATTCACAGATTACTCTGTTTTTTTAAAAAAGGATAAGAGATTTATTTTTTTTTAGATACAAATGAAGCAAGGGATTGAAGCACAGTGTAATACTCAACTCATGATGCCAAGACATTTTCAAGCAATTACCAATAACAACAAAAGTATACTAAAAAGAGTTGCCCTAAGAAGAGTTCATCCATTCCAGCAAATATCCTAGACCTCCTTCCTCCCTTTCCTATGTGTAGATATTTCCAAGTCCTAAGTCAATACACTTCAAACTTTTTAAATTTCCATCTATTTATCAACCAGCACAGATAGAATTGCACAG
>NW_008702494.1:0-1099 GCF_000695815.1 Acanthisitta chloris
TGCAGTTTTTGATGAATATTTCAGTTCCTATGCAAAAATTCAGTTAGAAGTTGAATTAAAAGTTGAAACAGCTAGCTCAGGACATCTGTGGCAATCCAAGGAGCAAATCAACTACACCAGAAAAGGTGTCACAGATCCATTTTTACTAAGCCAAGGCAAAATGCTGCAGAGTAACTGTCAAACAATGAGCCAAGCGAAATTACAAAATGAATTTATTCCAAAGCTGTAAGGGAACATTTACAGTTCAACAAGGTGGCAAACGTGTCTCCACAAGAACTCACTGCATTAGAAATTAAATATGAAACTGGGGGGAAAAAAATAACTACTGAGGCCACAAGAACTTTGCACATCACCTCTGAAGTACAGGAGTCACGGAAAAAAAAGCAGGCAAAACTCAGGGAGGCAATAAGCTGCTAGTACCTAGCTACTAGTCTAAATACAAGCTGTGTTTAGGCTTTCAGAGTAGTTTTAAATCCTCTCAAAACACCAATTTGCACACAAGTGCAAAATGTCTTTTGTTTTTCCTTTCCCCCCACGATGGAAGCTCATTACCCTATTTTCAGAGCCACATTCTGATCTCACAAATTCGTCCTTGGAATCTTTTGCCAAGTTGGATGGTTTTAGTACCAAGTAGCAGTTTGGCAGCTGGCATGTGATCAGAAACACCTAGTCAGCTCACAGGTCCTGGAATGTCCACAGTTTGTGCCTACTGTTCCAGAGTCAGGCAAAACCAGACTTCTAATTTAGCATCAACCAACTTTGATATGGTTTTGGTTTTCTCCCCCTGTAACTGTAGTCATAAATATCAAAGGGTGTTAACGAAGACACCTGGGTCAGATTCACAAGCAAATACAAATAGACTAGGGTGGGGAAATACCAACTTCTGTGGATAGCAAATGGCTGAACCAAAAAAAAAGGTGGATAAGTAGTGGTATTCATTCTTCTAAAGCCTAAGGTATTTTACATCAACATATCTTGGAACACATAATTAAAATTTTTTTTCTCTGTCCCATCTCCTTTTTCTATCTCCTAATTCTTTGAATGACCTGAGAAGTAAAAATCTGGAGTGGTGAGAGTTAAAAAAAAAAAAAAAAAAAAA
>NW_008702495.1:0-1103 GCF_000695815.1 Acanthisitta chloris
TAATTTTTTTAAAAAAATAAAGTAGTATTCTGCTATAAGATTCAGAATATGGTGTTTGTTCTCTTTAGATTCAGCAGAAATCATGGTGACTAATACATTGGATCAACATACAAACTAAAAATAAGACTTATACTGAACAACAAAACCCTAGGGCTAACTGTCACATTTTCCTTCTCATTGACTAATACAAACATGCATAGCAAGAGTTCAGGAAACCAAATAATGCTACACTAAAATGGCCTAATGAGAGTCCCTGTCTAATTATTTACATGCTGCTACAACACTGTTTTCTACATGATTTTTTAAAGTTATCACATTTTATAATCAAATGGCATTATTCATTATGAAGTGAAAATAAACAAAACTTAACTAAAATTGAGGAAAAACAAAGGGAATTTTTATTTTCCTTTTAGCTCTATACAAACATGATCTCTGTGTTAGGCAGAATACTTCAGAACAGTGAACAATGCATATATTTTGCTACATTTTATTTTATATACTTTCTAATTTTAGGTCCATCTCCTTTCTTGTGTTTGTCTATCACTAAACAGAACAGTGTTTTTAACTTATATCTCTTCTGTATCTCCAGAATCAGATCTATTTCTTTTGAAATGCTTCCAGACAAACAAGGAGATATTAGAAAGCTCTTCTATTTTTTCTAATATGCCTAATAAACTTTTGCCTATGAACATGTTACACTAGCATACAAGAATGTTTTTGAAGACAGACACAAAAGTGATCTCCATCACAACCTGGGCAGACACATGAGATAAGGAAAATTATTCATGCTGATTCAGCACTGAATCATAACTTCAGCTTCCCCTATTCCCCAATCGAATGATCTCTCGTGTTCAGATTTCTGCTTGCAGTTGATTCATTTGAAGGCATAATTACACCATCATGCAGACAATCACACAGCAAGCCCTGCCAGTACCTTAACCTGAAAAGCCACTGGTTGATGGTCTTAGAAGCACAGCCAAAGTGCTACATTCTTATGGCCTCAGGAATACAGCTGACTTGTGTACTGCCAGCACAGAGTGCAGGAACAAGATCACAAAAATGCCCAGGCCTATACAAACAGCCCCATTGTCTTTTTTAATGTC
>NW_008702496.1:0-1096 GCF_000695815.1 Acanthisitta chloris
GGAAAAGATCTTTCAGATCATCAAGTCTGATCCACTAATCCATGTCCCCAAGTGCCACGTCCATAAGTCTGTTAAATACATCTTTAAAACTGTTCTTGTAGTGGGCAAGGAAACCTAAATTCGCCGGAATGTCAGGCTCACCTTCGCCTCTGATGCTCTCAGAAGGTTCATGACCTCCCCTTCACGGGCGTAATCCAAGGGTGTGTGTCCCATTTCGTTCTTCTGCAGGGGGTTGGCACCTGATGGCACAAGAAATGAATAAGACCAGGGCTCAGAGTTCAGTCTTGGGGCAGAAGGAGCTGGAAGCACATCCTGTCCATGTCCCCTCCTAACCTTTGCTCTGGAGGGTGTCCAGATCAGAAAGGGACAATGTACAACCAGCAGTTACAAGCACGGGTGTTCAGGGAGGAAGAAAAGGGATGTCACTGCTAACAATCGGCTTGTCAGGGGAGAGCTGCTGAGGGCGGATGAGAGCACATGGTCACCAGAAAGAAACACAGTCTCACAAAAGCACCCACTGCCAGTCCTGTGGGAGCCACATGGGACCATTGCGGCTACAATTGGACACGCTGCCCGTGCAAGCTGGAGCTGGAACTGGCTGTCGCCTGCAGACCAGCTGCCCTGTTGAGCCCCAGGAGCACTTCTGGGGGCAAATCACACCCTTCTTTAGAGTTAAATTTAAGAAAAAAAAAAAGTCAGCAAATGCCAAAGACTGAGCTGGATGGGCACCCCACAGAAACACACCGGCATGGAGAAACCGCTCTGTCCCAGACACACTGAACTGTGGAAGAGCACTTCTTGCCAAACTGGTCCCAGTTGCAGTGATGGGAAGTATATGGAGGAAATCTCAGTTAGATTAGGAGAGAGAGGATTAGCCAGAGGTGCAAGCAATGTCTTGGGATTCATCTCTTATTTCTGGCATCTCAGGAGCTGTCTCTAAGACAGACTCAGCACAAACACTGGTGTGCTCCATGACCTCCCAACAGCTCCTCACCTCAAGGGTTATGAGAATGAACCTTCAAATTGGCCTCAAACTTCCCAAATTGGTGCCTGAACTGACTATCCCACCAGTTCATAGAATCATCAAGGTTGGAAG
>NW_008702497.1:0-1095 GCF_000695815.1 Acanthisitta chloris
GCACATCACCTGCAGTACTGCAGATGCCTCTGGTCTGTCTCCTCCAGACCTGGAGCATCCATGTATTTTTGATGGCCAAACTGGGTTGCTCTATGCACACAGGTAAGCAATACAAAAATTACATCTGACATGATGGTGAACTCAGCTCATGGTGAACATGTTAAAATCTGAAAGAGATGCTGATACTACAGGTAGGTGGGATCTGTGCTATGTCCATTTGCAACAAGCAGTCATTTTTACCTGGGTTCAGATTTTGGTTTTTTGGGTCTTCACGTATTTCCCACTTAGTACCATGAGAGTGTGAATTCTACAATACCCACGGTTTCATTTCTACTGAACATCATGTGCCCAGAGGGAGGCACTCCTGGTGGAAACAGCTAGCATTTAATTGTGGCATTTAATTCTCTTGGTGGTCTCACAGCCTTTGTGGATGGTAGCCAGCATCTTGCAGACAAGATCCTCTGATACATCTTATTACCATGGGAAATAAAACATCTAAAGCCAAAAACACTAGAACAAAATATGAATATAGGTCCTTGTCATCATTTAACTGCAGTCATGAAAACAGTGCAATCTCCCTTTCCCTCAATAGTTTACTTTGTAGTATGATATCATTTTAGGTGTGTAGAGCAGTCTGAGGAAAGACTGAAAGTCTTTTCCTTCCCAGTTCAGAAGTTTAGAGTTATCAACCACCATTTTTTACATTTTTTTGTAGATAGGAAAGGGAACATTGTCCATATCAAAACAACTTGAAATTCATCAAAGTGTGCTGCCTTACCCCAGGTCAGCACCAGCTGGAATTATCTGTTTTCTGAATGCCAGGACCAGTGAGTTGCACAATCCAAATATTGAGAAGTTATGAGTGCTGACAGCACCAATTACAGTCCACAACAGCTACAGGTGCTTAGTACCTCTGAGCAAAACAAGTATTTGGGTATTTTCTACTGATAAGCTACTGAGATTTACAGTCAGAGATTCTCAGTGTAGGAGGTCCAGGAGGCCTTTCCTTGCATTTTATAAGTTCCTGCAATATAACCACAGAAACCTTCCTTCCATCAACTGGCTGTGGTCAAACTCAGCAGTAATTTTTTTTTT
>NW_008702498.1:0-1102 GCF_000695815.1 Acanthisitta chloris
GGAGTCTCTCACTGGTTAGCTTTCAAACCAGCACAATTAGTGCTACACAGAGACAGTTTCTTGTTATTGACAATGCCTTGAGCAATAAAAAAAATCCTGTTTGTCAGGAAACATCACTGCTACTTCAATGCCTATGGCTAAAATTAAATAATAATAGTAAAAACCCCTTCTTTTTTAAGGAGAACATACTCCTCTGGCACTGTACCCTCTGTTGGCACCATATGATCAGATCAAATTCAGAGTGACTTGGGGAATCTGGAAGAGCACATGATTCACAGTGAACAATTTAATAACCATTAGCCTCTTCTCAATGTGTCAAGTGCCAACAAGTAACTTATTACTTTCTCAACTATGTTCATTACTTTGACTATTCACCACATATTTTCTCTCAATTACATGGGTTTAAATGCTCATTTGAACTGTTTATTCAAATGTAATATTATTTTTCTTGACATACAAGTTTTGTTCAATGAATGGATAAATGTAAATGAACTCAGGTATCTTGTGCAAATATCTTAGATTAAAAATTCATAATTTACTCTCAAATATTTGCTATGTTATCAGTAAGCAGCTTTCTAGTAGTAAGTTTTCACTAGAATGTCTGCAAATATTGTGAGTACAACTACAAGACACTTACAAGCTATGTTCTGTTTGTTAAGGTAGTGTCCTAGAATAAGGAAACCAAATCAGCAGAAAAGGTTAACCCAATTCTTCCCTTCCCCCCCCAAAAAAAACCCCCACCCTTATGCTAATATTAAAAGAAACAGGTCTGACATGAATTTCTTTCTTAATCCATTTTCTTCAGGTAGTCCTTAAGGTTTTGGGATAAGTTCTGATGCCTCTCTATTTTCCCTGTTTTTTTCTCTGAAGTACTCCAACATGCACTGAGCAACCTTATCTGTGAAAAGCTATCTATAGCAGCATAGAGGTCAGCCTCACCCCTTGGCCAGGAGTCCTTGGAATAGTGTTTTAAGAGTGTAATGTGGCCTGTATTTTTACTAGCAAACGTGACAGCCTTTTGGCAGAGCTCTCATAAACTCTCCCCCCTCTCATTTCAAAGTGCTTTACTACATGTTGCATACTCTTTCTCTAAAAGCTAATT
>NW_008702499.1:0-1083 GCF_000695815.1 Acanthisitta chloris
TGTAACCCTGTGAAACCGTCACGGCAGCATCCGCAAAGCTGAAACACTGCCCTGCCCCGGCCCCCTCCTCTTCCTCACCACACTGCCCACAGGACACCCTTCTCCTTGCCTGGCTGTCAGGTGGTCACCAGCAGGACGTGGCAGCCCAGTGATGTCGTTCTCATGGCACTGACCTCCTGTGGGGATGTGTCACCAGAGCATGTCCAGGGGTCTCTTGGCTGTGTTTCAGCAAAGGGCTGGACCAGTCAGCTGCTGCTTTCCTGCCCTGTGGCTTCAAAGACCCTGTGAAGAAGGTGTTTAAATGATACTGCACCGGATATAATGATTTCAAGGTGTCCCTTGTCATAGAGCAGAGTGTGGTGGGAGCAGTGAGGGCTTTCTAGTCCTCCTGCAGCTTTTCCTTTGCTTCCCAGCTTCACTGCTCCTATAGGAAAGCCACCACACAGGAGACCTCTTGGGCTGTTTGCCTCCCATCAGGATCTTTTCTCTAAGCTCCCTGTCTCCTTCTTAGGGCTCATGAGAATGAGCAGAATCCTGGTGTCACTCAGTGGGCACCGTCCCCAGTCCTTGTGACATAAGATCTTGGGTCTCTTGAGTCCTTCTTGGCAGCACAAGGAGGACCATGACTTGCACAGCTTGCAAGTGACCTGCCTAAAGCTTATTGGGCATTTAGTCTTTTTCTCCATCTTATTTTTCTTTCCCCCCCTCACCAGTCTCATTCAAATTTCTTTCCAATCCCACTGGTTCCTTTTGATAGTCCTCCTCATATTATGACTCTGGGCTTATCCCTTTCAACTCCAGTCAGGGCTGGCTTGGGCTGGGCTTAGTTTCCCAGTGGCAGAAGCAACTCCCTCGCTCCCCATCAGCCCACCAGTGCTGACCAGTCTCTTGAAGGACTCCTGGGCTTGGCATTGCTAATGCCACGTGACCGTTGGCTCCTGTTCTCCTCCTGCTTGGCATCATCTTGCGTGTCCTGGTGTTGATCAGCAGAGACTCCCGTGTGAAGAACAGCTGAAGAGGACTCAGGACAACGTGGGATTTGCACAACTTTGGCCGATGGGCATAGCAAGTGGTTACAAGATC
>NW_008702500.1:0-1080 GCF_000695815.1 Acanthisitta chloris
AAGGTACTGAATTGGTGTGCAGGTTACAGCAACAGGTATGATATTTTATAAGCAAGTATCTACTGTTTTTCCAGGGTTCTCTAGTGCCTGTTTTCTTTTCTTCACAGCATTCAGGACTTTCTTTCTCGGCCCAAGCTCCATCTGAATGCTCTGTAGATCTTCATCAGAACATAGCATCAGGGCATCTAAATCAATTTTTTCCCTCATGAAGACTGGAAGAAACTCATCCAGCGTCTGTGATGCCAGAAATACCTCAAGGGGTGTGTTCTCTGTTTCCTCATCGTCCCAAATGACTTCTTCCTCATTCCAAGGGTTATCATCACCATTTTCAGCATCATCTTCCCTGCCATTCTCAGCGTTTTCATACTGAAAGAGCTCCCTGGATATTTTAAAGCTTAGACCTTCTTTCTCAGAAGACAGAGTTCCTTCAGGATTTACATCTGCAGCCAAATTCCTTCCAAACACAATCTTGCCAAGACCTGGCCGCTGGAAAATGGAGAGCTGACTGTCAGAGCTTTTCTCTTCGAGGTCACTGAGTAATTCATCCTCCTCCTCCTTCTCATCGAACACATGCATCACATTTCTCCTACCTGTACCATCCTCTCCGTCACTTCTTTGTGTTCCCTGCCTGCTTGTGCTCTCAGCTGCCTTTTTGGCCCTCAGTTTCAAGGTATCTTTCAGGTTTTTGGTTAAAGTATTTGTGGTATTGGAAGCAAACAGACCGGGCAACTTTACTCTGGAGTGTGTTCCTCTGGAGGAATTCACCGTGCCAAGCTTTTCTTTGATATAATTCCTGTTCATTTCATGCTGGTGTTTCTCTTGGCGCTTCTCACATTCCTTGATTTGTTTCTCAACGTTCCTCTGGGCCTGTGCTTTTTGTTTAGCAACCTTCTTTGGATTCAGCATGCTCTGCGTGGTGGCAGCTTTGTCCAGGATCTGGACACACTCCTTGCGGTCCCTGCTGGCAGCTGCTTCCAGGGGAGTGCGGAGGTCATTATCCAAAGCAAAGATGTTGGCCCCAAAGTTGATCAAAAAAGAGACGCAATGGATGTGGCCATTGCAGGCAGCGTGGTGGAGAGG
>NW_008702501.1:0-1088 GCF_000695815.1 Acanthisitta chloris
AAAAAAAAAAAAACCCACACAAACTGGGAAAGGAGAAAAAAATACTAGAGGAGAGGTCCTACTGATCATATAGTTCAAGAGCTCAGGGTAAGAAAAGAAATCCAGAGCTCCCATAACAAAGCTTTGCAGTGGAAAGCTAAGGTTACAAGGAATTAACACATCCCATTTGCCTAATCAAAAGTCAACACTGTATCCTGATGTCATGCCACAAACAGCTTCAGTTGCAAAAAATCTCCATTCCTAAATCGAATTAGTAATAGGTTTTTCTAGCATACTTCCCTTGTGGAACACCAGAAACAGAAGCTGGGTGGTTTTAATTCATCTGCTGCACTTACTATTCCTACTGTTGTTAAAAATATTTACTGGTAGATCCAATTCATTTTGTGCACACAACTTCCATACTTGCCAACCATGAACATTTCACCTTTGTGAAGCAGTGTCACAACATATTGCAGACACCCAGGGTGGGTATGAAAAGGAAACTTTTTAGACAATTCAAAGCAGAGCTCGGTGGCCAGATCCCACTGCCTCTCTACACACATGAAGATAGCAGCAACACTCCCCTTCCTCACTTGAGGATGAAACACAGAGCAGATGTCAATCACAGCAGACGGCAGTAGCAGTGAGGTACTCTTGCCAAAGAAGGGAAGAAGGTACATACACACAAACAATGTAGCAAGGATGATGAAAGTGGAAACTTTCACAGCTCTGTTCTTTACTGATTTTAAACATACCTGATTATAAAACACCATCCCCTAAAACTTCTCTCTCCTTTGGCTGGTGGTGTTCTGCCCATTAACACAGTTTCAACTGGGCTCCATCTTTAACAAGAACATGCCCAATGACAAAGCTCTTCAGCTTCACCAACTGGTACTCATGTCCTTTTATCATTCCCTCCACCTGAAGTGCCACCCATGCATGTCAGAGTCACCATCTTACTTCTCTTGACTACTGGTCAGCTTCCACAACTATTCATCCTACATTGTACTTCAGTACAGTGCTTTAATACAGCATCTCAAACAAATAAACACTGAAGCACATCATCTATATGTCTAGGGCCTCCACTTTCTCAGAGTAGATCAAGGGCA
>NW_008702502.1:0-1102 GCF_000695815.1 Acanthisitta chloris
AGCATCCCAGGAAATATTTTTATAACTCAGTCCTACGTAATCCAAAACAACCAATCTCCAAAATATCTCCACTCCTCAACTCAGAGGAGATTTATCACATTAGAATTAAGACACTCAGTTGTCACAGCAAAGACATCTACATTTGTGATTGATCAGAAGTGATGCTAAAAATGGAGATATATATACACTTCAGCTGACTCAACACAGCACAGCAGCAGTGGAAAACTGCCAAACTGACCTCAAGTGTGCTCCTCTGAACACAACATACATCCTCTAAAGCAGCAGCTGGCAGCTAGAAACACCTATGTCCTTATTTAGTGGAGGGAGAGACTGCTCAACATTCTGGTTTTAAAAGGAAAACGCAACAATTATGTTTTCACCACGAGCTAATGAGACACTAAAGAAACAGCTGAAAGAGACTCAATCACAGTTATTTAGAGTATAAGGACACTGTAAACCAGAAGAAGCCTTACTGTCTTCCTCAGTGATCTCTCTGGAGATTTGAGGGATTATGTTGTTTAGATTTGGAAGCAGAAAGATCTGAGAAGCTCTTTTGGGATATACAGGAAGCCAATGAATTAAGGACAGCATATGATGATGAATATTCTTGCTATTTTCCCTTCCCTCTTTGACAGCATATACCCTTCACTGAATATTGAAACTAAAGTCTGCCAAGGACCTGTATTTTAAGAAGGCTACCAACTTCTAAACCAAAATAAGCAAAAGTGTTATGCATGAGCAGAGGAATGTTTCCATGTTCACACCACGGTCTCTCCCATTTCCAGGGAAATAACAAAACAATAACTCTGTTTGATTATATTCAATAAATGTGGGGTTTTTTGATAAACAACCAAAATGAACAAGCATTTCCGTTTTAGATTTTGTTGCTCATATACTACATCACAGCTAAGGAACAAAGCTTCAGATATTCTGGAAAAAGGAGCTTAGCAGAATTTTAGATTCACCTACTCAACATCCAGTTTCAGTAGAATAGCCAATAGAAAAGAGAAAATATCACTCACTCCTTGAAACAGAAAAATTTTATAACAAAAACTGAAGCTCATCCAGTCCATAATTTGGCTCATATTTTCAAGCAAAAAAA
>NW_008702503.1:0-1096 GCF_000695815.1 Acanthisitta chloris
TTTTTTTTTCAGTGAAAGGGAAAAATGTCACAAACCTCGGTACAGTGTGTCATTTTTCACTTAAGGTTTTACCCTGCAGCTGTGTCACATGTCACTGTCTTTCCTTTGTTGGAAGGTCAGTAGTGACAAAAAGCCCATGCAATACACTAGACTGACATCTTCGCATAGGAAAAACAGCAGTGAGATACTCAGGAATATTAGTAATTTTGCTTTTACTTTGCTAAAGACAAGAAACATTTAAACTTTCACTGACATGTCATTTGTGAGGGTAATATGGCTATTTGGGTGCCTTTTCAAAAATGAACATACTGGTAGCTGGATCATGTCAATATAGGAAAGCTTTGGACTTCAGTATTAAAACCATTCACTTTTGCTGAGTGAGAAAATTTAGAGGTGACATTTGTCTCTAACATGGGCACCTAAATGTGGGTGTGTAGATATCCCTTTCTAACATCCACGTTTGTGTAGAAAGCCTAGGCCTCATGAATTTCATTGGCAAGGGCTTGATTCAGGTGCTAAAGGTAGGTACCTGAGTCATCTGAGACTGTGATCTGGGATGCCAGTCCCACAGGCTGCATGGACCTGGCATAAATGACAGACAAACCACAGGTAACTCATGTCCTTCTCAGCTGGGAGATGGAGGCCAGGTGAGGTCCTCTATCTCACGTGTACTAGATGACTTTGTTTAGGTGACTAATTCGCCTCATAATGCCATTGATAAAATAGGATCTGCCTTGGTCACACAGTCCCCTAAATGTGATGCCTTTCTTAATCTTGAGTTCAGTCCTGGTCATGGTTTCTGGAATATGGAACCTTATTGCAGTGAAGATTGCTCATTTGTAGTCTAAATTCCCCACTTTCAATTACATAAAATTTCTTGAGTTGAAATAAAAATAGACAAGTTAAGGAGGTATTTTATGAAACATGATTCTTCAGTTACTTACTGTTTGTAACCTTGGACTGCTAGATGAGTGAAGAGAGTAGTCATGTAGCATGTGGAGCTTGTCAGCTGGTCATGGAGGGGTGAGGTTACAATTGGTGCTTGCCTTTCATTCTTGGGCTGGAGGACTGTGCTGGTTAGGGCTGAAGTGGAGTT
>NW_008702504.1:0-1109 GCF_000695815.1 Acanthisitta chloris
CCCTTGTGAACTGTGAGTTAGTTTAGAAAAGGCCTGCTTGGGAACTGAGGGACTTTATACATACCTAACAAAATGCAAATAGAACAATAGGGTCTCCTTAGCCAATCTTTCAGAGGTTTGGTGGTGGGTTGTGAGGGTTTCTTTTATTTCACGTACAAATAATAACTAGTGTTCGTGTTCAGCACAGACAATGAGAAAGGATCTTGGCATTCAATAGTCTGACCCTCAACAGAAAAGAAACATCTAGATTCTGAGTTCACCTTGCCCATCTTAGAACGATGGAGAGTAGAATCTTCAGTTCTGTTCTTTGTGGTTTATTTTCCTCCGAGAAAATCTTACTAGATTCTCGCCCAGACAATGAAAAGTTGCACACACACAATAAAGACCTTGGAAGACAAATACATATCAAGGAAGATGCCTAGGAAGTACAGAAATGATGAATATTTCTTAGAACTAGAATTCAGAGAGTTCATTTTTTAAATCAGCTTGCGCAAGCATGGGCAATATACCGCAGGACTCTAAAGTCAGTTTACAGTAAGAGCAGCCTATTTATTACTAAATTGCACTGTAATGCATATTTCAACTAATTAGAAGGATTTTACACTTGTCATTGAATATAGACAACTTTTCAGATTGTTTTTATGTTAAAACTTGGTAAAACAGAATTTGTGCCTGCCTATACATGTTAAGGCCTCTAATTCTCCACTGCTTTCAATCTGGTGTATTTTTTAAATTCTTTTGTGCAGTAAAATAGTAATAAGTAATAACAAAAAGAACAAGATGAACAAATATGAACGTAAAACTGAGACCCCATCTTTGATCCACTGTGCAAGCAATGGTTCTATTACATGAAGTATTGCAATATTTTAAAAGCTGAACAAAATTACCTATTTCAAAACTTTCCATGAAAAGGAGAAGAATCTTACTTTTAGACAGCATTACAGATGGAAAGCAGATACATTTTTGGAAACAGAAATTTAGGCATTAAAACTTTGCATGTAATTTAGGTGTGGAAACTTTATTTGGCCAACAGATGCAATCAATAAAATCAGTGAATTTCAGAGAGCACATGTAAATTTGGTCAGCTGAATAGTTCCCCAAGTTTATGG
>NW_008702505.1:0-1106 GCF_000695815.1 Acanthisitta chloris
AAAAATTGTCAGAAAATTACTCACTGGTATTAACTGTAAAACGTTTTTGTTTAGTTGTTGGAATTATGAAATTAGGGCTTCTTTATCGTTTGCCTTTCTGTTATGAGTTTAGAGATAGTTTATAGTCATTAAGGTAGATTTGCTCTTGAATTCATAATCCACAGAGAACACAGTGTTTTAGCTTAGTGTTAGAGGCTGCTAATTTTTGCAGAATGAAAATCCATGTGAAAAATGGAAACATTAACAGTTATTCATTTATCTATTCATTTTTTTCCGATTTTATCCTTCTGCTTGGTAGAAAGAACAGTTCATTTTTTATCTAACTGCCAAGGATCTTTAGTCTTCTGGTAATGCAACATAGTAATGAGATTCATCATCTGTCAGGTTTGTGAACCCTAACTGCATTCACAGGCTGTTTAATAATTCAAAAAGGAAGTTTCCTGTACCTTTGCAACAAAAGACAAGGTCCCTACTATTAAACAAGTATTCAGTATGTGCAAGACTGAGTTTGAAATATCCAGAATTCAAACATTCGTTGGATCAAAGCAACAAATAGTTTCATTTTAATTTCTTCTACCAGTTGTAATATGGCATCATATTTCTAACTATACTCTTTACTTAATAAATGTTGGGATTTTAGACCATTTTCTCTATGTGCCAAATAATCTTGCCAGTACATTAAGCAGCACATTTCAGCTTCAGCTGCTTTTTGACAACAGAAATTGATAGGTTTTAGCACCTTCTTCTATTCCACTATCAATTATGCAGACGTGTTTTCCCCAAACAAAGCCCGTCATGAAGCATAATTTGTGAGATACGAATAATTTCAGACAGACTCAGCAGCCTGCTATAAATAAAGCACTTTTTTTTGACAGCACTGTGATCAGCACTAGACAAAAAGTGCTGTAAAGCCATGGAGTGCCCTGCACTCCTTGCCCCAAATGAAGGCAGCATGACTGGGTCTGTGTTTTCATGAGCCTGTGTCAAATGGTCTGTTCTGACTGTCAGAAGTTGAGAAGGAGAAAGTGAATGTGGATTAGCTATGAGTTTCTGCAGAAGAAATGGTGATACCTAGTTTTTAAAGAGGGAAGTTTTAAGGACAGTAG
>NW_008702506.1:0-1100 GCF_000695815.1 Acanthisitta chloris
ATGATGACATGGTGGAGCCCATGAAGAAAAATTCTGTGATTGAGCCCACAGAAGTGGGCTCACGGGTATTCCCTGTAGGCATTTGTTTCCCCGCTCATTGTGCACAGGCAAGAGGTCTGGTCATTTGTGTGAGAAGTGTATTAAGCCCTCTGTGCAACACCAGTGATCACTAGTGCTGGTCTGAACGAGGGTGAGGGAAATATTACTAGGCAACACACCCTCTCCTTGGAAGAAGGCTCAGAAGACACGGGCACAGGTGCTTAGGAAGCTTGTTTTATGAGCTATTTACAGTGATAATCAGATTACATCCATGTTAACAGCAGAAGGAGAGTGCAGCATTGCACTGCAGTAATGCTAAACTGCATTGCAAGCCATGGACATAGAGAAGCTAATAGTTTGCCATTTGCCTGTTGTTGAATGACATCTGCAATATAAGAATGCTGGACACAATGAGTCATAAAAAGTGCATCAGTCAGCATGATTTTCAGGCTCTTTCCCATTTCCTGTAATAAGCAGAAGCAGTACTTTTGAAACGTCTGTTTTCTTTTTGAGTTGGTAGATATTTTTTTCTTAGATCTTTACAGTTTCACCTTCATTTTCCTCATGCTGTTGCTGGTTTCGTTTTTCTCATTATGACAGAATGCTTGAGACCCTTACCAGTTTCTCAGTATTGCAGAGATGCTGATATTTCAGCTTCTGATGGTGAAAAAGTATTTCAGCTTTAATAACCAGATCACTGGGTCATTTGACCAAATTAAGGGAAACAGATGTAGATGAATCTGAGGAAGCACAACAAACAAGGCAAAAATGAATGCAGTAAGTTAACACCCCTTCTAGCATCCATTTCAGGCAGTATGTTATCCATATTATCTTCCCACTCTTTTTGCTTTGCTTTGCCACAGATCGTGACCATCAAATGGTATATAAAGCATATGCTGTTGTTTTTAAGCATAAGCATATGGATACTTATATAATCTTACTTAGTGCTAGTTTGGGTTTTGGCCAAATTTCCCTGAACTTCTGCTGTCCCATTTTTAGTGTACAGAAGAGAGGCATGTAAGAAATGAAACTTGAATATATCCCTAAATTTCTGGACCTCT
>NW_008702507.1:0-1109 GCF_000695815.1 Acanthisitta chloris
AGCAACCAAATACAGCTGATTTACCCACAAAACTCTAGTTATTTTTCTTTTCATGTGCCTTACTCTGACCCTCCTAAGGGTATGCTGTTTAAAGAAGGCATGTTGCCAAAGTGGTCAGTAATAGTGCACAAAAACCACTCCTGTCCTTAGGTTTCCTACCTAGAAGCCATCCTAGTCCCTTTCTGTCTTATCACAAAGTGTGATACAAGGGTGTTTTCCCACCCAGAGAAAATCTCAGCAGAATAATTTGTTTATATTGCAATTATCCATTTAAGTATTTGTGCAAAAAGAACAGAAACGTTATATAACAGCCCATAACCCTAAACATTTTAATTTGGGAATGCCCACAGTGTTTCACATGAGTTTCTATTTAGGTAGATCATGGCTTTGTTCCTTTATCAGATTTTCTACAAGCACCACAGTTTCCTCCTCTAATTGTAAAGGAGGCAACTAATTCTTGGAACATCAGTCAAATGTGATTGATGTGAGACAGTGCCTGATGGAGACAGAAAAAGATGGTGGCATGAGAAAATCACCACTCTGATCACAGCCAAACTTTGCTTTTCAAACACTTGTTTCTGAAAGCAAAACCTTTCCAATAAAAACATACTTTGCATAGTTAAAATTATAATCTTAAATTAAAAATGTTAACCAGTTGGACTATAATTACAGCTGTAAGTTTTCAGCTTTCTCCTAGTATGATATACCTACATATTTAAATGTCAAGATGGCAAAAGATTTGGATTCTAGTGAACACATAGGTTCATCCTGGAGCACACAGGCCTTTTTAGAATATATATCTGAGACACAGGCAGAGTACATTTTCTAAAGAATTAAAAACCACTCCAATCAAAATGATGTACTAAAATCCTACAGAATTTATACACCACAATGATCAGGACTGGCTGATTTCAGCTAACCTGCTGAATGCAAATTAATCCCAGAACTCCACAGGTTGGCTTCACCACAAGCATTGCAAATGAGACATTTGATGAGTGAGGGGAATTTTCAAAATCAAACTAAACTAAGTATCTTATTCCTGAGACAGAACAAATCTAGTTTTGCATAATTTATATGGTGAAAGCTCTTAAAATGTGATAGAAGAAAAA
>NW_008702508.1:0-1108 GCF_000695815.1 Acanthisitta chloris
GCAACTTCAAAAATCCACATTGTCTTTAAAATATGTGTCTTATCCATCAAAGTTTATTCAGATTAGCCACACCTTTAGAGAACTTATACTTCTTGATCCAATAGTTAGTGAATGCTACATGGTTTCAGCACCCAGCATGGCTACTATCTGGCAATGAAATAATGTGATTGTTTCTCTTGTTTGGCAATGGCCTTGGACTTTTTCCAGAAAATGAAGAAAAAGAAAGGATTAATAAAATTTTAACTTAGAGTCAGTTCATCAGTCTTTCTTTAATTAAGATGCTAGACAAGTATTATGCAGACATAATAGGAAAATATTACTTTGACAATTGAGAGAGCTGTATTAGATACAGTAAAAAAATATTTTTCTAAGCTAAAGAACATAATCAGCTTTTTAGCTTTGTTACATATATATATATCTACTTATTGATAAAAATACCATTGAAATGAGTACCAATAGAATCACTCTGAACTTGTAAAAAATACTTGAAGAAACATTTGGAAATTCAAAATACTTTTTCTGTGGCAGCTTTGATAACTTATGAGGTCAATCACTGTCTGCATAACTGCAACATTTCAACACACTGACAGCCTTTGAGACAATATGGTGAAGCACCTTAAGTTATCTTTTGTGATTTGTGATTATCTGTTTTTCCAAGCCACCCTCCTTCCTTCTGGAAGTTAGCTGTGAAATTGAATTAATGCATCAATACTGAGCTTAAACTGTGGTTTTCACACACCACAGAGAAACACCATATCTACACTTGCAGACATTTTGGGCTATCATTTTTTAAATTTTTCTTTTTTGACTACAACTTTCAACCAGTATCAACTAACATAATATAAGGAAAACCATAATTATTACATAATGTTAGAAAGAATAAATTTCTTATAAATATATATTACACATTAACATTTCTAGATTTTCTTAAATTTAACTCAATATTAAGTTTTTGAATGAGTCTTCTGATTAGTTTTCTAGTTTTTCTGAATTTGAGACAGTTATTGATAGGCAGTCTATACATGCACATTCTTCTTTTACTTAAATTGAAGAAGGGTAAATAAAGATTTAAACAGAAAGGAGGTAGGTTTAAATTAGATATTAGGAA
>NW_008702509.1:0-1105 GCF_000695815.1 Acanthisitta chloris
CATTGTGGCTGGAGCTGTGTGATGTCTTCTGTAGGCTGAAAGCTAGGAGCACAGAAATGGTTACAGACATGGCAGTGCTAAAGGAGAAGTATCATTTTACTTTGCACGGAATACAATGCAGGGTTTAAATGTAAAGCCATAGGGTTAATATAAGACTGGTAAATACCATCTGGAACTGACTTTATTCAATAGTTTACCTGTCTGAAAGAAAAGGAGAAATAAGCAAGAGTGCTTTCAGCCTACAGAAGGTTAAAGGATGGGAAGAAAGCAAATGAATACTAAACTGTAAATAATAATAAATACCATTTAAAAACCCAGAAATACATTGTAAAATGGTCACTAAATAGCAGACTTGCCTAAAGACAGCAGGATATAGCCCTTTCATCTGCCAGTTTATATTTGATGGTCATAACTTGCATGGGGAAAAAAATCTCAAGTACTTCATAGAGTCAAGAGACAACCTGTTTGGTGAGACACAAGTCCTTGCCAGAGGCAGACAGCAATGCAAACTGGTCCTCTGGAAGGAACCATCAGTTCTGTGATGGGAGATGCTAATACACCCCAAGACAACAGGACACAGAAATGTCACACTGAAAAATCCTCTTGACACAGTAAACTAAGAGATTTCAGAATTGAGGGAAACCATTTTGACAAAATCTCCTGTAACTGTTTGTGTTGTATCACTAGAGAATTGCTGTCATTCAGAAGAGCTTTACAATGAGGGAAGTAAAACACTAGGTCATAGGGAAGGACAGATTTGGAAGGTACTTACACAAAGATGAGCAGAAATTCAACATTTAGTTGTTCCCACTGTATGTTCATACATGAGATAAAACCATTGGGTGCCAGGTACAGTATATGCAGTACAACCCAGCATTATTCCTTTGAAACAAGACATATTTGGCAAGATTTATTAACCAGTTGCTGAAGTCACACCTGCAAGTACCTGTAGGTCTGTAAGCAAAGCACATGCCCTCACAAGCCAGTGACTAAAGCCAGCTGCATGCCTGAACTGTATGCACTGGGTCTGTTTGCAAAAGCGCTCTCCCACTTTTAATGTGTACAGATTTCATATACATTGCATTTTTAACCTTTTTTTTTTTTT
>NW_008702510.1:0-1110 GCF_000695815.1 Acanthisitta chloris
CGCTTCTCACCATCGCCGCTCCTCTTCCTCGGTGCCACGTGCTCGGAGGCCGCTGGGAGCTCAGAGGCATATTTTAAACAAACAAAGTAAAAGAAAGAGCTGAAACGACGAGTCTCACTCTGGCTCTCTCCCCCAGCAGAGAAATCCGGAAGGATCGGCGAAGCAGGTTGCGAGGAAGGAATCAGTTGGGCTGTACAGGGAGCATTAGGAGCTCCTGCACGGGGAGATCTCCTCACGCAGTCCTCGTGTCTCCTGCCCGAGAGTTAGGAAGCTCCACAGGTTCCAAACATCCATCCCAAATCCCCTCGAGAGACACCTCACCTCCCTGCCAGCATTTCCCACAGCATAAGCTCAACCTTGAATGTTATCTGTATCCTTCCCAGGAATCGGGCAGGTGATATTCCATGAATTTATGGGGAAAAGAAAGCTCGCTCCAGTACCATTCCCTTCCAAATGGAGTTGATCCCTTCCACCTTCCTCGTGCCACAAGTGCTTCATTCAACTCCGCAGCTCAGCTTTACCCTTCTCCTCACAATCCAGAGTCTGACTCCGGGGGGCAGTTCTCAAGGATAATTAACAAACCAAGGAGCTCCTCTTCATACTTTCAAGTTGCCGGGAAAGAAAAAAAGGCCTCCAAAGACTTGAAAAGTTTAGAGACCAAGGCAAACAGGTATCAGGCAGAAAAGTTACGGCGTATCTGGTTTCTCTGGCACTATTTCTGTGTGCCCCAGTTCCGGTATGACCACTTCCAAGCACACGTTAGGAAGATCCCAACTCCAGGCCCCACAAAATAACACAGAAAGTTCCATGCTCTGCCCAAAGGTCACAGGAAATGTCTCGAGGAGTCTTCATAACTGGGAGAATTGAGACAGAAAGGTGTTTTGGATTATAACCCCAAAGTTACGGTGAGTGCACAGCTATGAAGAGAAAAAAAAAAAAAAGGGATTTAAGAGGAAAAACAGCTTTGCAAACCTGTTAGGCAGTGTCACTGCTGGAGTCCGCGGGGGCTGGGCCGGCAGGGAACGCTGCTGTAAATCCCAGGCAAAAGTTATTTCCAGGAGCTTCAAAAATTCGTGTGGCTCTGCTGGTGTTTGGGTTCGCTCTTAAATA
>NW_008702511.1:0-1065 GCF_000695815.1 Acanthisitta chloris
ACATCACTAGCATTTCCTAACAAAATCTAGCTGCTTGTGTTCCCCAGCTGAAGTCTGATCCATGCATCCTATTTATTTTATCACCACTGAAAAGGAAATATTACAGTGTATAAACAGCTACACCACAACTACTCAAGGATCAGAAATTTGTGCAAGTGGAACCAAACCGAATGCTGTGAATCTCCTCATGGTTGATTTGCAGATGCTGTAAGGAAACAGATTCTGCTCAAGCACCTTTTAAACCAAAAATCTCTTAGAAAATTAATCCTCATCAAGACCTGCTCATAGGGAACTGCAACACCTACAAAACGTTCACACATCATGCACGACAGACAGAAATTAGACAACTCAAAGGATTAAAGGCAGATCAGACTCACACTGAAGTGCAAATTGAGCACCTGCTGTAGAGAACAAACTCAAACCAGTGGATTTGTCACAAACAGGTCACTGCAATAAAGGCAGGCAAGTGTGGAGAGCACTTCATGCACGATGTAAAAATACCTGGGCTTTGACTTTACGAAATGATGACAACACGATGGAGGAATGTAGAGTCTAAAAGGGAGGGGGAAATCAAGATAACGTTCAACTAATGACCAGCATAAGGGTATGACTGATTTTTTTCCCAGACGCATATTCTGTCACAGTATATGTTTATTACTTTCCTTTGGCTTCCTTGTCACAATTTGGTTAATGAGTGAGTGACAGACCTCCCCACACAATAAAGGTCACAAAATCAACAAGAAAAATTAATTCGTTTGCTATGTACAAACCTTTCCAGTTAGTTAAAAACAAAGCAAAAAGCTAATATAACCTGAAGGTCAAAACATAAAGTAAAGCAAATTATCTGGACTTGGCAAATGATGGTCCTTGCTACAGCATAATCAAGTGTGATGGCTTAATTTAAAGACACAAATTCAATCAGGTTTGGAATATAAATATCCACAAAGATGTTCACTTTCAATTAAAAAAAAGATGGACAAGCAGCAGTTGTGACAGAATGTATTTTTTGAGAAGCAGCTGTTGAGTGTATCCAACCCACTGAATTTTTAGCTGCCATTTAATTTT
>NW_008702512.1:0-1092 GCF_000695815.1 Acanthisitta chloris
AAGACCAAAATCCTCCTCCTGTACCTTTTATCATCACTATCTTGTTTAGGAAGTGCTCATGTGAGCAGCAAGAGTGATGGGATACACCCCTGAACCATTTGAGACATGAAAGACAAAAGCTACCAGGAAGCAAATTTCCTCTTCTGTTCTTCAGCCTGATCCTTATTCTTTCCCTTTGCACAGAAAGAGGCCCTGCTCTTACTTAGGTCCTATTTAAACCTTAATTCACCCTGTTTAGCAGATATAAGAGAAGGAGAGAACCTGCTGCCATCACCAGAATGTGGCGATTTCGCTCCTGAGGGAAATAGAAAATGGTGTCATATCATTTATTCAGACTCTCTTGAATAGCTGCCAGAACCTTACCATCCTCTGCAGCATAATAATTTTGGGTCCTAGATTCCTGCTAACTGTGAAAATATGGATCAGCCTCAGAGTAAAAACTATGTAGTCCAAACAGAAAATGACTCTCCCAGAATACCAAGAGCTTTCATCAGAGTGAAGCCTGATGGAGACAGTAAAAGAAAATGGAGAGAAGCGTTGGGTGAAGCATGCAGAAACCAGGTATAAACACACTGAAACACTGAAATGGGGAGTGGAAAGTGAGTAACTGGAAACCAGAGCACAGCTATCCAGGGCCCCATGCCCTCTCCCACCTGATGACAGAGGACAGAAATGGTTAATGCACACTTGTTTACACCCTTCCTTCCTTAGCTGCATCATCCCTTCATCTCCTCTTACCCTTAGAACTATTAACAGCAAAGAAATTTGTACCTTTAGCTATTCCTACAGTCCTCCAAAACCATCACAGTGTAACAACCACTCTGCTGCACTGAGGCTAGAAGGAATACATTACAGCTGACTGAACAATTATCCTGGAAAATCTGTTTGCACCATTTCTTTGCCATGGTTGCTAAACTCACCCCATCATGTAAGCCAGCTTGTGTGAGCTAGTGACATTGTTAGACTTCTGCAGGGATAGTCACAGTCCCCTAAAGTACAACACACTAAAGCTCAGAGTCCAGATTACCATACTAAATAGCCAATAACAGGAGCCTGGGGAAAATCCCAAAAAACTCCGGACTTTTTTTTTCC
>NW_008702513.1:0-1105 GCF_000695815.1 Acanthisitta chloris
CACATCCCCCAGAATCCTTACACACCCATTGCTTTTGTTTCTTCTCCTTTGGCATTCAGGATGGAGAACTTGAACTTGGCTCGAACCTCACTTTTGGGGCAGCTCACCAGCAGCAGGTACAGGGACAGGTAATCTTTGCTCTCTTCATCCAAACCTTTGGGGTTCACACGTAAACACCTGGAGGAGGAGGAGGAGAAGGAGGTAAGGAATGAGAGGGAAGGAAGTTTTTGGCAGGTTATGGCTTTAAAGAAAGGGCATTGGGGAATTTTCACTATTAGCTGGACAGCAAATCAGTTGTGTTTAACAGGCTCAAGAGACAAGAGATGGGTAAAGGGAGTGGAGGTGTTACAGCTTCATCTCCATAGAGGTAATATTCAGGCAGGGACTATGGGAAAACCACAAAGACATGTGGGAAATAGGAGGGAATAGGGTTGGAATATGGTTGGAATTACTGGGTGCAAACTTTCACAGAAGGGAACTGAGAGCAATAGCAGAATGGAAGCAAATGGGTTAGGGAAGTGCACCAAATGCAGAAGGATGGCAGCTAAAATTCCACAGGAAGCCACTGAAAGGGAAAAGGGATTTCTGGCAGGCTCCAGAGTTTTACTACAAAACATAATCCCAGGGCCAAAAGTGCAACCTACTCCTGTGTGAAGCAGAGTTAACTCCCAAGCACTTCCCTGACCTGAAACCTGACACACAATCTACCAAGCAGCAAAAACAAGGGCAGATGAAGAGATGCTGAACAGCTGACACAGGAGCAAATATCCCAGAGATCTGGATGTTCCAGGGAGATCTGAGCAGCAAAGGTTATAAAGGAGCAGGCAAGGAAAGTACAGCTCTGCCACCCAAAGGAAGGGAACACACACAGACACACACAGCACATGGTTCAGGGGCTGATTTGTCATCATCTGCACTAAGGAGGTGCAGAGAAAAATGCTGACACAATGTCAGCCACAAGGGGAAAAGAAGGAATTAGTGGTCCATGGAGCTACTAGTTCCAACACAACTCACTGTGGATGCTCATTCTGAGCAAAGTCTGCTCTGAGTTACTGAAAGTGACTTGAGAACTCAGAGAGGGGAAAGGAAAGGGGGAAAGGAAAGG
>NW_008702514.1:0-1109 GCF_000695815.1 Acanthisitta chloris
CCTTTCCCTTTCCCTTTCCCTCCCTTGTGGGTTTATCCCTATCCATTGTCACGGTCCATGTGGGGACTGTGCAGGTGACATCAAATACCTGCACTGTGTGTCTGTGCTGTTGAGGTGCCCCTGGGGTCACGTCCCTGTGTGGTGACATGTCCATCTCCGGTGACATGACCCTGTCTGTGCTTCCAGGCGCTGAAGCTGAGGCCAGGAGACAAGCACTGCCTCATCACCCGCTCCAAATGTTTCCTGAAACTTGGAGACACAGAAAACTCCCTGAAGGATGCTGAAGCCTCACTCCAATGTGACAGAACGTTCTCTGAGGTGAGCAGAGGAGGTGGTGAGAGTGGGGTGGCCCAGGACTGGCCTAGAGCAGTGACACCCTGTGGGTCTGGGGCTGAGGTGTGAGGAAATGGTTCATCCTCAACAGTCCTGATGTTCCTGCTGCTGTCAGAGCAGTGAAGAGGCTCAGGCAGCTCCAGAGTTGGGGTAGCTGTGCACAGGCTGTGACATCCCCAGGCTCTCACTTCTGCCTATCAGGAGTACATTGAGAGAGATGAAACTTTCCCCCTGTTTTCAATAATGTCTTTTCCCCAATGTTCTTGCAGGGCCTTTACCAAAAAGCAGAGACTCTGTACTCCATGGGTGATTTTGAGTTCGCTCTGGTGTTTTACCACCGTGGCCTCAGGCTCCGCCCAGACCTGCACAAGTTCCGACTGGGCATCGAGAAGGCTGAGGAGGCAATTATCAACTGCATTGGGAGTAAGATGTGTCCCTTTATAGCCCCCACGAGCCTGGGTGACACTGCCCAGGGCACAGCTGGTGCACATCAGCTCTGCAGGGACCCAAGGGCCCCACACCAGAGTGTCTCTGCTCCAGGGATCATGTGCTCAGTGGCAGATGGATCCAGGAGCACCACAAACAGTCCAGCCCTGCTCTGGTTTGTTCTCATACACAGTTTCTGATCCCTTCAGTTCTGTAGGTAAATCCTGGCACTCACATTCCAAAGTCAACATGGAAATGTTCCAGGGAATCCAAAGCAGAGCAGCTTGTGTCCTCGGGGACCAGACTGTGGCCTCCCAGTGCCTGATAGATGGAGAGGGACTTTGGACAAG
>NW_008702515.1:0-1101 GCF_000695815.1 Acanthisitta chloris
CCTGGCTGATTCTATGATTCTGTGATGTTATATTCCAAAATGCTGAATTGCATATTCTAAAAGTAAGTCAAGTTATTATAAAAGTAATACCTTTTCATTGCTGTAGATAATCAGTGATTGTCTTCCTCAGTCAGTTTAAAGCTATTTTCTTATTTTGGGGCCAATAAGCTGATTGGCAAGAAAAACACACACAGCTGCAAGGCCTGATAGCTTCAGCTTAAACTCTGACTGTTCAGCTCTTCTAAAAATCTGGTCAGACAGCTGAGGTCAGAGTCTGGACTGCTATCAGTTCCGTACCTTCCTAGTTTGGACTGTGTTAAAGAAAAACTTAAATTAGTTGACTGAAGAAGTCTTCTCTGGCTTTAAATCTTGTACAATTATTGATAACAGGTGGTTTGATTGTTTTGGCCTTCATTTTCTTTTTGTCAAAACACAAGAACCCAATTGAATTTTTCAAGGTGGAAGCAAGCTCAAATAAAAACAGCATTTTGACTTAATAGACTGATTGAAATTTTCCAGGTTCATGTAAATTATATCGATGTGGGAGGTCATCCTAGGGTCATTATTATTGCCTACAACTGATTGGAATTGTTTTGCCAAAACACTTTTGAGCAAGGGAATATTATTCTATTTGTACAGAAATTTTTTCATTTTCCTGGAAGTTTTTTCCTGAAAAAGATATTCCTGAAATAAAGGGATTTCACTTGGAAAATGAGAAATTTGCATTTGTTTTTGTTTCTTGTATTGCTTCATTTGATTAGTCAGACACAAGTACAGGGAAAATAATGTTGGAAGTATAAACATGAGAAGTTTTTCACTGTCTATAAATATATCCAAAAGCAAAAATCTGGGATTCTTTGCTGAATAAATCTTGTAGACATTTCAGTCAGGAAACCTAATATTTTTCAGGAAAGACAAAATTTTTGCAAAGCAGAAATTAGAAATTCTAGCTTTTCCACCTAAGAGTCAAACTTGATGAGCTAAATATTTCACAGAGTAACCATCCAGTCTTCTACTCCTCTAGTTCTTATTTCTAGATTCTACTTTCATTTAAAACACAACATCATTGTGTAGATAAGAGGGTGGATTTATATAAGGAAA
>NW_008702516.1:0-1110 GCF_000695815.1 Acanthisitta chloris
TCTGTTCCATGATCTTGTCAGGCACAGTGGTTAGACTGACTGGTCAATAGTTTTCTGGTTATATAGAATGGAGATATTTATTCAATCGCATATTCATATTCAGAGTTTTCTCCCTCTAAATGCATTTTGTCCTTTACAAGCAAGAGTTATTTTATTTATATGTGTTCCTTAGAATCTAGTCAGATATATTTTCATAGGATTTGTCAGTAACCCCAAGCAACTATGACTAGTATGCCTCAGTCTAGGCCTGGGTTTGCTCTGCTACAGTGAAATGAAGAAATGACTCATTTTGGATCCAGATCAATTTTCTGCATCTACCATGTACTGCTTACTATCACAATCTCTGTCAGTGACTCAAGTGCTTTTGCTTTCTCAGATACTTTTACAAAAAAAAAAGACCATTTAAAATCTATACCTGTGGCTTAGTCCAGTGTATTTTCTTGTTTTCATAAGACTTACTTGGAAATCTGTTACACATGCTGAGAATTTTTAGAAAAGAGTTAGCATGGGTTGTCTTCCCATTCCTGAAGTGATCATATGTGCCTCAAATCAAGGTGCCTGAGGAGCATTTGTTCCCACAGAGGAGAAATTATATGATACTTGCTTTCCCATGACCCTGTGAAGAATGTTATTAAGACTTACATTTTTGTTCTCTTGGAAGTTAGTGAGAATCTCACTCTTCACTTCAGTAGGCCCATAACTTTGTCTCCCAAAGTCTCAGAAAACAATTATGTGCGGGACTGAAGGAGTCCTAGATGATTCTACTGAGAGTCATGAGCAGCTCCTCAGCCTGGGTGCCTGGAGCCTTTGCTGCAGAAGCCCCCGATTTGGGATGGCCGAGCAACTTTTAGCCAGTGTTCAGGACAAGTCTGTATTAGAATCAGTTCTAGAGCACAGCAGATGAAGATAGCCAACAGATGGCTGATAATTCTAAAGCCTACAGACCATCTCCAAACAGAGAAACTCTATGGGACCTAGATATTCTAAGGAGTTTCTGGGGTTTAATCTAATGTAATTCTTATTATGTATTCTTTAACAGTAATAAAAATACTAAATAATAAATAAATTAGATAAATAAAAATATCAATGCAGTAGCAAGTATAAAATGTT
>NW_008702517.1:0-1117 GCF_000695815.1 Acanthisitta chloris
CCTTGACCTGCTGTCAATGCTCTTCCTCATGCAATGCAATGGTCTTCTCTATTAAAAGGTAAACTTTCCCCAAGGACCTTTCCTGTTGGAGGATTCTTGCTGGATGTGGAAAGTGAGGAGGAGTAGAACAATTCATCAGAAAAAGTGCAGTAGGACAAATGAATACAGGTGTTACTTCTTCACAGACCTCCCCCAAAATTGCAAGGAGAACCAAGAGGGAAAATGTCAGATAAAAAGAGTCCATGGAGAAGATGAGAGAATTGTGAGAAAGGTTTAAAAATGGAGACTGAGACAATCAAAGAAATTGCAGAAAGGGAGACAGGAAAATAAAGGTAAGGAAACATTAACAGTGAGAAAAGGAACCACTGATGAGGAGAGGAAAATCAAACAATAGTCAGACATAGAAGAGTGCAGATGCATGAATTTCATATTTGCCAAACATCAACACAGCTCTGAGGAAGATGTTCAGGTGCCATGTACCAGAATAAGAGAGAGGATGGAAATATCAGATGAAATGCTGAACAGTGTGACTATAGAGTGGCATTAAGATTGAAAGCTCTTCAGGGGAAAGATTGCCTTTTTATTGTGTGCTTGTGCAGAAGTCAGGAGGATTTTTAGCATAACTCTTTTCTCCAAGTGCTACTTCAGTACAAATAATTAATAACAATAACAGTCAAAATAATTCATAAGACTAATGACTTCACAAATGATCTTGTGCAGTTCTCAAGGGTAAGTGCTCCTTTCCCTCAGCTTGCTACCCAAAATTCACCAGTGACTGTAGCTGCTTCCCTTGACAACTCATCTTATCTTTCTCCTTTCCTTATTTCAGCTTGAATTATGGATCAATTAATATACTTTCTACCTTGTAAGTGGAACCACAGTTAGCTCTGTGCTGAAGCTGACTGCATGTTGTGTTGAATTTGTAATGAACACCCTTCTGCTGGCACTTGGCACTGCTTTTTCAAAGCCAAGTGTTTGGGATAGGTAAATAACAAATGCTGGATTTGTCAGATCTCTGGAACATTGGCATTTTACCATGGATATTATAGTGTCTGATTACCACACTACAGTGTTAATATCTCTTTTAAAATGTATGCTCTCAAGAAAATGAGTTTCC
>NW_008702518.1:0-1116 GCF_000695815.1 Acanthisitta chloris
CGTCCCAGCACCGTATCCTGAGCTGGGCCCTGTCACAGCTCAGACCCGGCCCCGGGGCGAGGGGGATTGGGCAATGCTGGTAATCCCACTGCACCCGAGGGATTACCTCTCGCTCTGGCTTGGGGATTAAGGGATTTCTCTAAGCGGGGCTGATGCAGCCTCCAGCAAAGCGGCTTGCGCCTGGGGGTCCTTGCTGTCTGGTGCAGGGTGGGTGTGTGGAGATGGGGTGGGCTGTGCGAGGTGCAGGGATCCCCGAAGGAGGGTGAGTTGCCAGGTCCCCCAGCAGGCTGAGGTGTTCTGCACCTGAGGAATCCCTGCCCTCCTCACTGCCAGCCTGCACAGCCCTGTTTTGCCAGTGTGCCCTGGCAGCCCCTTGGCACGGGCTTAGCTGTTTCGGAGGCATCCCAGGACCATGGTGTGCTCCTCTGCACTGGAGGACACTGCCAAGGGAGCTGCCAATGATGCCCCAGCCCCTTCCCTGGCACAGTGTGGGGTGAGCCAGGGCGAGTCGCTGGGCCTGGCTCGGGAAGCAGTTTTTCCACAGAGCTAGGGAGCTGTCTGGTCAAAGGCACAGGGGCAGCACAGGAGTAGCACTGGACTTGGAGAGCAGAGCTGGGGGCAGAGACAATTAGCTGGCTCCTCTCTTGAGGTATCAGGAGCAGAGGATGATGAGCCATACTGCTGACACTTGCAGTCACATGTTAGGGACACAGCAGGGCCTGTGAGATCCTGAGTGACTCTTTGGCTTGTCCATGCACTGGGCCATCACAGCAGGGTCGGGTGTTTCTGGTCCAGCCCAAGGGGGAGGCTGGTGGGGGGAGCTGCTCTCCAGTGCCCCACTTTCTGACAGGCAGAGGATCAGGGCTGCACGTGGTTAACATGACCCCAGGGTGTTTGTAAACATCCCACCTTGCTTGCGCAGGGTGCAAAAACTGAGCCAGGCATCTGGGTCATTCCCTGCAGGAGATGCCACCTGGCCTTGCCTCACCCCAGCTGGAGCACCCACGTGCTCCACGTGCCATACCAGGGTTTCTCCAGATGCGGGTCCAGCTCAGCCCCTCCGTGCCCCCAGCTCCCTTTGCCTCGCAGCGATGTGGCAACCACTGCTTCAGCCCT
>NW_008702519.1:0-1116 GCF_000695815.1 Acanthisitta chloris
CACTGCAGCTCATGGGGAGCTTCTCTTGAGTGACATGAAACCCTGTTGATTGTGTGCTTTGAAATAAGCAATATGTTTGTCTTAGCAAATACCCAAGCTTCCAGCCTTCAGGATGTTTCATGAGCTAGGCTAGATGATCATGTAGGTCCCTTCCAACAGAACTGTTCTGTTTTATGAAGCATTTTATAGAGCTGGCAGCCTTTACAGCCTAGGTGTGATGTCTCACCCAGTCCCACCACTGCAAACTGGCCAAACATGTCACAAACATCACTCTGGCCCTTTGCAATTTATTGTCCCTTTTCCCCTCCCTCTCTTAATCTCTAGAAGTGGAAAAATAGGAAGAATTGAGTGTACTGACACAAAAATACAGGTATGCATGGGGATGCTGTGTGGAGGAGGAGAGTTTTCTGCATGGCTGATCTTCATACAGTGTGTTCTCATCCTGTCTGCCAGAGCATCCTTACGGGTGAGGATGAGGCTCACAGGTGGTTCTGTTGAGTGAGGGCAGGAATCAAATTCTCTGCATTTCTCTCACATCTTCCTTTGATGTTTATAAAACATATTTTTTGAAGTAATGATGTCCATTCTTGACATTGCTTGGAAAGCCTAGTGTTTTAATTAAAAACCTGGGTTTTGAGGGATTTATAGCTCACTGTGTTAATTCAGAGAGGGCTGAAACTTGGCAGATGCTAAAGCAATTTCAGCATCCCAGTCTCCAGGCTCTGCATCTTAACAGCAGCAGGAGACGATTTTTCCTAGCAGTAGGATACAGTGGTTTAATTTATTCAATTACTGTTGCCTTTTTGGAAACATCACTGCTGGTGACAGTGAGGCATCTTCCAAGGGGCTCCTGTATCTTCACAGAGTCCCAAGATTTTGTGTTTGGTCTAAGGGTCTCAGTCACAGATGTGAAGAGGAAGAGATTAGTGAATCACAGTATCAATTAATTAATTCAGATTAATATTCAAAGGAGTTTGGGAACACAAAACCCCAAAGAGTTTCTATTTGATTAATTTGCTATGACCTTATCAAGATTGCTGTGAGTTTTGGTATTTTTGGCCAATCAGGAGGTCCATGAGTTACCAAGGGCAAGTGCCATGTCCTGCACTTTGGCCA
>NW_008702520.1:0-1119 GCF_000695815.1 Acanthisitta chloris
TCTTTTTAGAAAGCATCTTCTTCAGTTCACATATGTAGAATGTGTGTTCAGCAGCTCACTTTGGTGTAGAACAGGCAGCTCATGCCATTGAAAGTGATGGCACATTAACTACATTCTATGGAAAGTGCAGCTACAGGTTGTTCTTTTTTCTTGGTTGGTTTGTTGGATTTTTTTATAGACAATTGAGCACCCTTTATTACACTGTGCTATACTTCCCTGTCACTTACCCAGCGTCCTTGACATGACTGGCAAAGCAGAGCTCAGCACCAAGATTGAGACACAGTTTCCAATGATCTGTTTTAAAATTACAAACAACATTTAAATGATAAATGGGATTGCTTAGGGAAACAAAGAAAAACAGTGGTCAAAATGAAAAAGAATCTCTCTTCAAAGTTACATTCCTCAAATTGAACCCAAAACAATTTACAGTCACATATTGTCAGCCTTGCTGACTTCTGTCACACCACTCCATACGATGTTAAACAAGATGAAGATGATACAAGAAATAACTCAAATATGTAATCATTTGCCCTTAATCAAAGGGTTATGTATGCTTAGATTGAAAATAATTCAAAACTACCATGTTGCAAAGCATCCCCTGTGTACTTACTTTCTGTGAAGGGTTTAGAAAAGAACCATTCCATGGGCTTAGAGCAGGCGACTGATACATCAGCTTAAGCCTTGGAGGTAACTGCTTGCAGGATTAGCATTATTTAAAAAATTACAACAAAGAGCTTCCTTTCACTTCAATGCCTGTTGACTACTTTAAATAGTACGAAAAAATTCACAGCTGTTAAGATTTTACTCCAGTTCTTGTGAAGCCTTTATAAAAAGTAATTGAAACTTTCTTTCACAAGGGATCATTTTCTTCAGCTCTAATTCTATCAGAAACCAAAAGAGAAAAAAAAACCCAGAAAACTTCTTGAAAGTAGGCAGGCATTTGTGCCTTTATTATTTATTTCTACACTACTCCTGGTGTACTGTAAACAATCAATAGGAAACATTAAGAACATTCAAACTCTCTACTATTTACCTGCTATACCTTGTGTGTTACCCTACATTCTCACTTCCAACAACTTATAAAATTACTTTCACCCATTACTTTTTTTAAAAAAAAAA
>NW_008702521.1:0-1117 GCF_000695815.1 Acanthisitta chloris
TGTGCTGGGTGCATAGCTGACGCTTCTGCCTATCAGAAGAATAAAGACTTGAAAGTGTAAAAATACATGTTAACAGAACAGAAGGAAAGAATGAGCACACAGCAAAGTTAAGTGCATACCATTACCTAGGAGAAATGGAACATGATACTTTGGAAATAGACCGAGTGGTAATTTTAGCCCCCGGGGCAGTTAAAAGCTATTAGCTTGATTAGAAAGCTCAGATCAAGTCACGCTGTCACAGCTTGATGTCAGAGGGACATGCATACTGATTTAAACTTGAGGGCATTCAAAAGGAAATCAAGCAGGATGCAACAATCTCTGTCTTGAGAGGTCATAATTCAGCTGGCCTTCCTCTGAAGAAGGCAGCCGAAAGCAGTCCAGCTTTCCTTCCACCAGACAGCCAGCAGTAGTCAAGTGTGAGGCCAGGGCTTGGCGAAGGCAGACTCTTCTGCCAAGCACCAGGTCGAGGAGAAGGTGCAAGAGAAAGAACTACTACATGGGCAGCATGAGACAGGGGAGCTTGCCTCATTTCTCCCTTTACCAACTTCAGTTCTTTTGGCTCTTGGTCTCATCAATCAAATGTATTCCCAGCTACAGCCTCCCAGTCCCCACAACACTGGGAGCTAATTACAGGACAGGGAAGCTCTCACACATCATATGGGTGCAATATTCATGTGAAGGAAAGAGGTCACGAATTTAAAAGACAAAAAGCCTAAACCTGTTTCCATTTACTGTAGGCTTCTTACTTTACTCCTGAGGACACAGCCTCAAGCTAAGCTACACTTTGCTCCATAGTGTTTGAGTTTGGATGCTGGTCTTGTGCACCCTCTCTGAGAAAGAAGCAGGTATGGGTTGCTACATTTCTTACTGGCTTGCTTGACTGCACGAATCATCTGAGAACAGAAACTCTTTCTGACACAAGGCTTTTAAACATTCCCAATAAAAGCAGCAGAATATCATTCTTCACTGTTCCTTACTTCCAAGGAAACAGATGGCAAAAAGTTCCTACTTGGTGCATCATTCCCAACAGTAAGTAATCTTCCAGAAATTGGTAAGAACAATGCTGAAAAATTCCCTACCTAATTCTCAACCTGATTTTAACATGGATCCTGCTAAC
>NW_008702522.1:0-1113 GCF_000695815.1 Acanthisitta chloris
TATCAATTTATATTCTTTTGAAGATATAATTACAAACACACAATTTTGGGAAATAAGTATTAGCTGATTTTTTTTAGTTTAAAATTATTGCTTTCATACACATAATAATTTTTTGTTTCATTGATTAAAAATGTACATAGATTTGTTAAACATGATAGGAAGACTTACAGAAAATATTAGATTTATAGGTCTGGATGCTTAGAAATATTAGACACTATTTCGGTACTGTACAATGGGTAGTTCATAGATAATTTCCAGAGAGCATTTTGCTTGATGACAATCACAACCTGACAACTGATTCACTGTAAGGCTTTATATTCTGATGTCAATTTGCTTCAGTTGCAACTGTGAACAGCATGTATCTTGAAGTTTGGTCTCATGAAGGGTCTCAGTTTAATTTATGCAAAACAGCTTTCTCCTAGCATCATGGTGAGGTCGGCAATGAATGTATGCATAGACTCCTGCAATGCATTTTAAAGGTAGTGTATGAGCAGGAAGCTATTACATGAATCTTGTTATTGCAGCTTGAGTCAAGCAAAAATCCACTTAAAGAGTTTCTGCAGTTCCCTCACAGAAGAGAATATTTTGGCATATATTTATAGAACTCAGCAATAGATATTTCATTTAGGATCTTAACAGAGCATAACTAAGTTTCATTTTTGGACACTGACTAATGATTCTGAATTTTTTGAATATATTGTGTCCTATATAATGCTTCAGTTTGCTTTGACCTCAACTGTCTTGCCACAGGGGGCAGTTTATAAATATTCTATGGCGCTCTGTAACAAAATTGATTTGAAAGCATCTGCATAATTTCTGAGACACTGGGCTACCTAGGATAATTTAGGACATTTATTTTAAAAAAGCTCCTCCATTTATCGGTGGTTTATAAGTAATTTTTCTTCTTATGACAGAGAATTTCTTTTCTTTCTTGAAAACCCAATATGTTCTATAGTAAAGGTTCTGTTCTACAGTGAAAAACAACACCTCACAAAGATAGGCCCCTACGGTCAACTGTCTTTGATAGATGTAGGTCATTGTTTCTCACAAAAGAGAATAATTTCTAGAATTCTATTTGATTTTAGAAGTTAAAAAAAAAAAAAAAAAAACCTC
>NW_008702523.1:0-1102 GCF_000695815.1 Acanthisitta chloris
CCCCCGGCTGCGCACCGGGCACGGCGCCCCTCCGGCTCCAGCGGGCAGTTATCTGAAAGTTTCCCAAACTAGGCAAAATACTAGTTTCCCATGGGCTCTGATTTCTTTGTGTGTGTTTTTCAAAGGGCAGGCTCCACTCCGGCTGCTCGGTGCCTGTTCTTTAGCCCGTGCGCGGAACTGTACCCGCTCCCGAGCTTGTCCGCCCCAAACCCTTCTGAAACACACCCTTCCCACCCTCCGATTTAAACGTTCCCTTTGAGTTTGTTTAGATCCCATTTTTGTCTTCTGCTCCATACGGACTGTTACACCGCCCTCATCAACGTAGTGTAGATGTGCCCTCCAATCACTATTCATCAGGAAAATATATTTGTTTCCCATGTCTTATGTTTTTAAAAGGTGACCGAGTTTGGGTGAAAGCAAAGCCATATTCATGCACAATAATTTTCCGCGGGGAAATCTGGTTGCAGTAAAAAAGCCAAGAAATAGTTCTGAAACTCGAATTTCCTGATGAGATAGCTACTAAACAACTGACCTTCTCGGAGTCTCAACTTTGTTTGCAAGGTATTTTCCTTTCCGAACCTGAAGGAACAAACACATCCTCCAGGTTTATATCAAACGAGAAGTGGGACCTAACGTTGCCACTTGTGGAGATAATTAAGCTGCCTTGAAATTACCTTAAGATAGTGTCAGGTGGTAAAGATATGGCTGTAAACAGGCGCACAAAGTAATTTACATATTCAACGTTTAAATAAACAGTGGGAAGTGCAACTTTTCTAGGTGATCATTTCTACACCCGAGAAACGGGGGATATACATGTATGTGTGGGTGTTTATGTGCATAGATATATATAAAAGACAAGGTATACGTATAATTATGTATACATAGGTTATTAGATATACGAATTATAGCTGTTATTCGTATACCTAAGTCAACTAAAATCATGAATGACTACTGAGGCTTGCAGCGCCGGACAGCCTGGCATGTGTTTGGGGCAAACCGTTAGTAATGGCCAATTCCACTTAAACCGACAGACTGCCGCGTCGTCCCTGCGCCGCTCGTCCGGGCTGGGCTGGGGGAGCACCGCCGCGCCCCGTTTCTGCCC
>NW_008702524.1:0-1110 GCF_000695815.1 Acanthisitta chloris
TAGACACTATTTAGCTGGGAGTTCATTCAAAACGTCCTTTTTTTTTAAGGAGATGATGTACCTAAATCTAGTTTACCCCCTTAAAAAAACACCAAAACAAATCACTACTTAGTATGACCTATTGGCTCTGCTGGCCCACAAAGCCTGTATTTTAGAATAAATCTCCTTCAAGAGATCATGTAGCAGATTACACTGACATTCATTTGTTTGCATTAAGCATAAACATCAGAGCCACTTGTAATAATCTACCAAAGATTAAAAAAAAGTCTTTAAAAAAAATCATTAGTGTCCAACAGACATTTAACAGTTCCTCTGTTACATGGAAATGGGATGTCTACTATGCAAGGCCAGATGCTCAAATGGATTAAAGAGTGTCTAGCCTTTAAATCCTGCATCCACAAATCAACACTGACCTAGTGACCTAAAGTAAAATTTAATAATGATAATAAAAAAGTGTCCAACAGATATATCCAGACCATTCAAGACAGAAACAAAAAAAATGTTTGCTCAAGACTATTTGAATATTTACATAGTGCTAGTCAGAGAATATAATTAAAGCTGGAGAATACAAAACAAAGTCCCCTATTTATCCTTGAAACAGGTTTAGCAAAGGCAGTGGAAAAGCAAGCTTCTCAGCACACCACTAGTTAGCAACCAGGAGAAATAACCTCTGGAAGGGATAGACAAGGCGTTACCTTTATGTTGATGTGATTACTGCAGTCTGTGAAGACTTGCCAACGAGAAAATAATTCACATGCACAGACACAGTGAATCTTGTGGGCAACAACTACCTTCCTAGAAACAGACCCTGGAACAGAAACATATCTCACAGCAGCATAACCTTGGGGCAGTTGCCCTTCCCCTCCAGCTAGGTTCAGCATACTATCTGAAGGGTGAAAGTCTAATCTCTTTCCAAGCACCAAAGTCAATCTGCCTCCTGTGCTCTTTTTAACAACACAATTACAGACCTGTGACTTGCACGTGTGAACAAGTCCACTGCAGCCCATTAACAGCAAGTTTTGCATTAAAAAAACCCCACTTCAACGGCAATGCAATACTTAAATTCTGGAAAAGGAAGGGGTTAAAAAATAGTTTTGGGGTTTGTAAAAA
>NW_008702525.1:0-1106 GCF_000695815.1 Acanthisitta chloris
CCCACCCGCGCCGGGACCTGCGGATCCGCCGGAGACATGCTGTGCTGGAATGCAACGGGGCAGGGAGCAGGCTGGAATGGGAGAGACTCGGGGAAGGGTGACAGATGGGCAGTTGGAAGCATCACAAGGGAAACGGACGTACGGAAACGGAATGAGGATGCGCCAGGGCAAGTCCAGGCTGGGTCAGGACCAGAGGGTGGTTGGGCTTGGGAACACTCCCCAGGGAACTGGGCACAGCTCAGCCTGGCAGAGCTCAGGGAGTGTCTGGGTGATGCCCTCAGTCACATGGTTAGTCTATCCTGCACGGAGCTGGGTCAGTGATCCTTAGGGATCCTTCCCTGCCCGAAATACCATATGAACCAGGGAAAGCTGCCATAAAGCTAATCTGGGGTTCACGTTGCTTCCACAAAGAGAGGAACATTCCTCAGCGGACAAGGGAGAAGAAAAGAATCCCGGGAAGGGGCCAAGGAAACTCTTCAGGCCTTTATAGCAGCGGAACATATCCCATCGAGCAGGAAACCCCAGTGTGCGAAATGCACAACAATCCAGATGTTTTAATGTCCTTTCTCCTGTCTTTTGGAATTCTTATTCACGCTTTTAACAGAAACGTGCCACTGCCAAAGTGTGTTACGTGACCCTGCAGGACATCACCAGTATAAGGGCAGAGCCCTTGGCTATCTCAGGACAATCCATGCTCTGAGGAGCTCAAGATCCAAGCCAGACTCCGAGCAAAGTTTTCCCTGGTGACTCCCAAAGCCTCCCCAGGGAGGTGAGGAAGAACAGCTGGAGGAAAGGAGGGGGAAGGGGAAGAGGGAGCAGCCATGGGCAGGGAACGATTGGCCTTACTTGTTTTGTCAATCAGGCTCTGAGCCTGCTCCTCCATCCATTTCTGGTAGTAATCCTTCACATTCTCCTTGTGCTTCCGACCGCTGCAGTGGGTTTTCCTCACGGAGGGCTGGGAAGGACAGGGGAAGACAGAGCTCTGCGTGACCCGACGGATGCACAGCCCAGGCCGCCCCGAGCCCCCCAGCCCTTCCCACCGCCCCGGGACGCTCCTTCCCCCGCGGGGGCACAGCCGGAGCACCGCGGAGCGTCCAGGAGCTGCG
>NW_008702526.1:0-1125 GCF_000695815.1 Acanthisitta chloris
CTAAAATTCTATGATTCTCTGAAATCAGCTCATCAAAGTCCACTCTCTGCTACTACCTGTTGATAGTGAAGAGAAGATGAATCACCAGCTTAGGTCTGTGACAGCTTTCCTGAGATGAGAAAAAAGGGGCCCAGTAAATGCATGCAGCCTTCTCCCATCATCCCTTTAATAACCTGTAATATCACAGCAGGATATTTTTGTCACACCGAATCTGATTGATGGGCTTGGCTATAAGACATTACAAGTGTAGAGTAAATTGACCGAACACCTAAACATACAAATTATTAAAAGGAGGGGGGAGTGGGCTTGGGCCTCCTGGGGAAAACAGGCAGGCTTTAGTTAAGATGATCCCATTTCCAAGTGCAATTTATAGTCTATTGAGTTGCAGCAGTGTCTTTTCAGATGTGAGGAAATTGTCATACATTGCAAATGAGAAGCTGTTTTGACATCAGGATCGCAGAGAGTGCCAGGAAGAAATGATATCAATGCCTGGTCTGTTAAGGTTAAATGAAGTTGCATTGTTGCCAGCAGATAGGCATTCATTTTCCTTTTCTTCCCTGCCTGTCCCTGTGTACAATTACTGTGATTAGGATGAGTAACAATGTGCTTCTGACACCCATTGTATTGACAGCTAGCCTAGTTTTTTTCCACTCAAGTGGCACTAGTCATTACTTAAACACTTGGGTATTTTGACAGGGAAGATCCATGCCTGCCAGTCAAGTGTATCCATGACAAGGTGGCCTTAGCCCCTGGACACATACAGCTGAATTAAAGCAGTCAAAGCCATCACTGCTGGAATATGATGAACCTTTTTAGAGACAGGGCTCTAGCAAGTCCATAGAGACACTGATGCACTTGGTGTTTTCCTCCTGCCTTCCCCACATATTGCTGTTTTAATGTGCTTTCTTCCCCATGTATGCTGTGATATCTTGTAAGACAATTATGATTGCAAAGTAAATTGTTACCTAGGGAAAGGAGTCAAAATTATTTTGGCTTTTACATCAGGGAACAGTTTTAATTTGGGTGAAGGTGGAAAAGAGCATTAGTTAGACAGGGTGAGACAATCTGAGGCTTAAGTAGGCCAAATTAAGTAGGTCCACATGGAATGCTGCACACAGTTCTGGT
>NW_008702527.1:0-1126 GCF_000695815.1 Acanthisitta chloris
AGCGTCGGTCGCGCTGAGCCGCGTCGCGGCCAGAACAAACCCTAAAGTCCTGCATGCTTTGCTGAGACAGGTGTGTTAGGGCAACCAGGACGGGATGCCAGCTAGATTCTGCCCGGGATTCGATCGATTTTAAGCGCTGGACAAACGAGTGACTGATGAGACGTCCCGGCTTTACCGGGGCTTGGCGCAGCCACTCGTTCAGTTACTGTTTAGTCCTGCAGGATCAGACCCCAAGATTTGAAACAACGATCATCATTCTTTTGGAGGGAGAACAATACGGGGCTCCTCCATTCACACATCTCCTCAAAAGCAGCATTCCCTTTTATCAAATCCATCCTGTTCGTAAACGTACGGGTAATTCTCTCCGTTCTCTTTACGGAGGCTCAACAGCACGTCCTGCATCCACGAGTAGATGGGATTGAAACAAAGAGGTGCGGGGAAAGGCGGAAACATAACAAGTTTAATTAAATGCAGCTGGCTGGTTAAATACGTGCCAAGGAGCAGACACCAAATTATTTACCTCACCTACGATGGACAAGCTGCTGTTTTATTCTCTAACGCCCCGAGAGAACCATCAGTGTTTAGTGTGAAGGAACTCTGTCTGAGGAGAAGGTTTGTGATCGTGGAAAAAAGGATGCCCGTGACCCACAGCCCCTCCGCAGAGAGACGCGGCTGGTTCTGTGGGTAGTAGGAGACAGAGAGCCACCGCACCCACCGGTGTTAATCAGCAACACCTGTGGGGGCTCAGGGCCGAGAAAAGCTTCGGCAGCTCAGGTGCTACTTTTTTAGCCTAATGAGAAAGGTTTTATCACGGGATCTCGGGAGCACGAGCAGGAGAAGTGGTGGGGTGGGTGTAGGAGCTGTGAGTCTGAGCTACAGGAAGTCGCTTGGGTTTTGGGATTCAGGAGTGTGGAAAAACCGTTCCCATCGCGCTGACTCTCGCTTTCCGCCGTGTTTGCCTTTTTGTCTTGCAAGGAGACATAACTGGAACCTGTATCCAGACTGGGGCGGTTGGGGCTAAGCTGTGGCAAATGTGAAGACAAATAAGGGGGATTCTCTGGGATTTTTGTTGCTGGTTTTTTGTTGTTGCTGGTGTTGGGGGGGGTTCCCTCCCCTCACACCCCAC
>NW_008702528.1:0-1116 GCF_000695815.1 Acanthisitta chloris
TTTTTTTTTTTTTTTTGTTAATTTAAAATGGGCAGAAAGTATTCAAGAAAAAACAATGTGAACTGCTTTAGCTTTTCGGGGATTTCAAGGGTAGCTTTTCTGCTGAATCCAATTCCAAGGGGAAAAGTTAAGCACTCCCACTTTTCAGAAAAAAAAAAACCCACACAAAGAGTGTTGAGGACTCGGAGCTTAAAAAAATAAGTTTTAAAACAACTGACTTTCTGTATTTATGATAGATATGACCATTTTTGGTGTTGAGTAGATTGTTGCATTGGAAATGAACTGAAGCAGTATGGTAGATTTAAAAGAAAAAACCCTTTTGTGTACATTTAGCTTTTGTATGGTCCAGCTGACGGCTTCTCATTTGATGTTGTCTTGTTCATTCCTAGCCAGATAGATTGCGATCCATCAACTCGCCTGAGCTTTTCTCCCCTTTGTACCTTTACCCGTCCCCATCCTGTAATCTTCCACTTATGGTCGCTACCTTCATTTCTTAGAGGGTGGTTGCATAATTATTTTATAAAAACTAAAGAAAGAAGTTCAAAGGGTTTTGGGGGTCAGTAGGATCCCTTGCAGAATATTTTTTGTTGGGGGTTTGAAACTTTTTAAGGCGTATACATACGATTTACCTATGTCTGTTACCCTTGTGCACTTATTTCGTTCTTATTTTCCATTTCTTTTTTTTTCTCCTTTTCTTCCCCTCTTCCTTTCCTCATTTTGTAAATGCTTCAAAGACTCTGTTCCTGACCTCTGAGCATCGGTTCTGTTTGTGTAATTAGGCTGCACTCTGTTCCTTCTTTGAAAAAAAAAAAAGGTTTTGTTACATTTTTTTTCTCTAAAAAAAAAATTCATGCTTTAAATAAAATCCAAAGACATACCCTTCACCACTGGTGCAGAATGAGCAAAAAGGATTCTTTTTACTTGAGAATTTGTTTCTGATTTAAACAAACAAGTCTAAGTTTAAATAAAGAATAAAAAAAGTACCCAGGTTGTTATCTGTGCTTCTTCTGCAAGCAGAGAGGCAACTCTTAGCGAGCGCCCAGCACACCCCAGGCAGGTTTCTCTTCCCAAGGTCTCTCCGCGGCAGCAGCGGGTGCCGGCGGGGGCAGCCCCGGA
>NW_008702529.1:0-1123 GCF_000695815.1 Acanthisitta chloris
AGATTTACGGCAAAGCAGAAACATGAGTAACTGAGTGTCTGCAAGTTAATCTGAAATGAAATTCTGGCATGAGTACTGCCAGCAGATCTTCCCTTAGTCTTTCTATAGAGTCAGATATGTTTAGATTATAATCAAGTGGCTGACACTAGGCTGCCTGGCTCAAATTTTCCTACTAGGTGAGGTGGAAAGGAATTACTTGTTTTCTTGATTTGATATAGTGATTGGTTGAATGCTTCACCTACAACTTGACTGCAGCCGTGAGGAAGACAGTTGACAGCTCATTTCAGTGGGGCCCTACAGCTTAGTGGATCTCAAAAGGCCAACAAACATGAGCTTTGAGTCTGTAGCTTGTCTTCTCATCTCTTCAGCAGGGAGTGCAGTGGGAAAGGTAAATGTAGCATAGGGAGGAAAAGGACTTTCATTCAAGTGGCTTAAAGAAATGCTGCTTTGAATTTGTTGAAACCCTGGAGAAGGTAAGAGAGGAGTGAGCACTCAGGCCATCAAGTTCTGGTCTGGCCAAATGACCAGCTGAGCAGCTGGATGTAAACCTGTGAAATCTCACTGGTCAGGGTGTGACTGAGTAAATGCAAGACAAGCATCTAAAGACCATGAGCAATTTTGTGCGGATCAATCCAGTCCCGTACATGAAATGCAATTTTGAGTATAAGAACTGCTTTTGTTGCAAAAGTTGTATTATTTTCAAAGTTATGAGACAAGCCTTGTTAAAAAATATGCCTAAATTAAAGGACTCAAATCCAAACTTGAATAAAACGATTAATCTGAAAAATGTCTAAATTAGGACTATGAGCAGAGGGATAAAAATTATTGTTCTATTTTACAGAAGAATAGGACATGTAATGTTGAAAATGTGTAGCGCTTTACCTCTCATTCTTGATGAAGAAAACTCACTTCAACAAGTCTAAAGTGTGAGGACACTGAGTGCTGCAACCCTTTCTACAGCATAAATTACTAGCATATATTAAAAGAGGATTTGAGAATGAATTAAAATAGCTACACTTCTGGAACAGTTCTTTGGTTAAAATTTCTGTTACATTTTGCAAATCAACAACATAGAAGGGAAATTTGGCAAATGACACTAGCTACACAAGTAGTATAGTATAAA
>NW_008702530.1:0-1123 GCF_000695815.1 Acanthisitta chloris
ATTACTATGCTTAGTCCAAGCAGGGTACTTTGCTCTTCTCCTCTTAGTGTCTGCTCCTAGGCTTGGCCTGGCCACATCTACCCTGCACTAATTGCTCAGGCACGCACTGGGTTGTGCAACAGGACCTCGTCTCTGCTGGTCTGTAGATGTTGCTAATCAACAGCCACAAACATAGTGATAATGTGTATAGTGAAAAAAGCAAGGATCTAGTCAGTCACAGCCAGCTGTCTGAATTTCCAAGGCAGGCCATGAAAGACAGGACAGACTGAAGAGCAGCAGAACAGCTGTTCTGATGTGCACTCACCTCAGGTTTAGGAACCAGATCGATATTCTTGTCGATAAGAAAAGTAACCAAGGATAGATGTCCATTCTGAACTGCAATCTGCAAAGCACTGCTGTTGTTCTGAAAGAAATTGGGTAGATAGCAAAAACTTAACATTTTTCTTCCTGACAAAAAACAGTGCTAAAGACAGCTATCACTATAGGATAATCTTTCATTTAAATTGTTGCCGTTACACCTCCAGCACAAAGCCCCTGGATATAATGATCCAAGATGAAGTGGATCAGCAGTTAGCCTAATGTGTTTTTGTCCATAATGAAGGAACTTCCCGTTTTCACTGTATCACTACAAACATGCTAAAGAACACCAGTGCCCTATAGTCCTTTGGAATTTCTCTTAGGGAAGAGATAAATCAGCTTTGTCAGCTATCCTGTGCCACGCACAACATCAATGCCAACGTGTCTCCTACTCTGTTAGACCTTTACCAGGCAAGTACAGCCACATCTACAAACTTTTTAAATATAAGTCAGTAGCAGATTTTCACATAATAATTCTGCTGAGACAAACAAGCTCTGAGTCTGCTGGAGTATTAAATGTCCCTCAGCAGGCAAGCCAAGGCCACTCAGCAGATGTGGCTTGGACTGAAATCCAGGGATCAGATGTGGAGAACAAGTTTGTGTTCAGATCAGTCACATATGCTGCCAAAAGGAGGATATTCAGTGACCCTAGCTGGTTACATGTTCTAGTCATACATTGTACGATTGGGCATACAGGAAAAAAATCTCCACCGCAGTTCTCTGTCAAATAAATCTAATGCTATTTTGCTTCCACATCATGTTCTGC
>NW_008702531.1:0-1126 GCF_000695815.1 Acanthisitta chloris
CCATCTCGTGCAACTTTCTACTCAGTAGAGGAAATCGGTTTTGTGGATCAATTCAGTGCACAGTGGCTCCGTGATCCATTTTATCATCCCATTCTGACACCTGATGTTTCTTCCAGATTGTTACTCAAAGCTCCCTATTTATGCATGGTCAAGTACAAATCAAGTTTAAATCTTAAATGGTGTCACTTCTTAGTGTCTCAGTGTAGCCATACGTAAAATGGGGATAATTACTTACTTCATTAAGGTGTGGTGTTTGTAAAATGTTTGAGAGTCTCAAATGAAAAGGACTGCTTGCAAAATGTAATTATAATATTATTGTGCCAGAGGTAAGGCATAGGCCTGTGATTCCATGTACAGTATTTAAATATAATTACTTATCTATAGGAATCAAGAATCTGTGCTATTTCTCCCTCTCTCAGCTCCTGATCCTCTTACCATTAATCCAGGTAATCCTGACTCCAATGAATCTGCTCACTTACTCCTTCAGTACGGTGCACAAGTAACAAACAGGCACAGCAACTCAAAAATAGCATCGATTCTCATTTATCACTATTTTTCATAATTTACCCTGTTTCTAAGAGTCCTCAGGTTCCGATGTCCCAGATTTAGAGGGGTACCTCCCCTTGACATTTCTGCAGATGCCTACTGCTACCAGAAGTATTTGTATACACTTTTCGGAATGTGGATTATTTTGGGAATGTGAATAATTGTAAATAAATGTAGTTTAATGCAAAAACAATTTTGTAAATTGCCCATCAGCTATGATGCATAAGAGCATCTACACATCATTTCTAATAGTAACATTGTTCTTAAGTCTCCTTGATTAGATGTGATACATTAAACACCTGTTGGTAGCCTCAACCTTCCTATGGTACTCCTACAGCGTGGTGCGTTCCCTGCTCCTCTCTTTTACAGCAGGCATCAGATGGGCTTTCCCACACCTGCCAAGAACCAAGTTTCCTGGGCACTGCATGTACTTAGGAACTGATACATTTCAAGCCAGCTTCAGGTTTTCTCCTGCTTGTTTTAAAAGGAAGGAACAGGCATGACAGCAGCACCATGCGTGTTTTTCCATCATGGGTGTTTTGCCATCTGCAGAGCTGGAAGAGCAGGATAACCCCCTTCT
>NW_008702532.1:0-1126 GCF_000695815.1 Acanthisitta chloris
GGGTGGCAGGGAAACACATGCCTGTACAGGGTGTGGGAAGTGTTTGGGGCAGCGTATCCTGTGTGCGTGTCTCACAGCAAAGTGAGTGGGAGGATGAAATGACCGCAAACACGTGGGCGTACACAGAGTGGAGAGGCTGTGGGACTATTCCAGGCTCTTTGCTTTGGAGAACCATCGTTTTAGGGGTGTGAATGTGGACTGTACAGGCAGTGGTGTTTGTTTGCGAAACGCTCATCGAGGGGCGTCTCATGCACTGGAAACTACTAACAGAAATAGCAGCTGCTTGGTTGCTAGAGTCTGGCCCAGAATTCCCCAGTCTAAAATAGTCCTTGAACCTCTAAGAGTCAGAAGGCCTTAAGGTGAGACATGGAAGAGCAGTAAACCAAAGCAAGTGGAGATTAATTTTTTCAAGTAGTCCTTCGTGGAGCACTGTTTTATTTCTTCTCCTTTCTGCTGAAGGTTATTAGGCCCTGCAAGGTGGGAGAGGTAGACCTTGGACCACGAAGATCCCAGACTAGAGAAGGCCGCTTAGGTCAAACTCAGTGTATTATCAAATATCTGGAAACTAAGAGTCAACTGTGATTAATTATTTCAAATAATGTCAACAGTTCTGAAAAGAGATGATTCATCTCCAAAAGTTGTTAATAGATTCTAAAATCATAGTGTTAGCAAATTTAAAATTATGTAGCTAGGAAATTACAGCTCTGCTTGAAGGAATTTACTGTTAATGGCTGAAGAGACTTTGCCATTACCTGTTGTCAGTGAATGCTGCCTAAAAATACAGAATAATTTTTGCATTTGGCCCAGTATAGGTCAGAGTCAAGATAGAATTATGTCTATTTTTAAACTGTGACATAGTAGAAACATATGTTTTTCAGAAAACATTATCCAGTTTAACCTGAAAAACAGTAAACTGGTTTAATTAGTGGTAAATTCCCACATGTAGTTAACACTTGCATTGTTACCTACCTTTTGCTAGGGTAAATATTTTGATTCTTCAGAAAATCAGGTGTTAAAATTGACAGCCATAGAACACCTGTCTGCACCAAGGCCAATGCATGGCTTACTTGCAGCTCTTTGAAACTTATTTCTGTGCTCACAGCCCAGAAAGTCAAATGAATCCTGG
>NW_008702533.1:0-1111 GCF_000695815.1 Acanthisitta chloris
TCAAATTTTTAGAGCCCCAGCTATTCAAAGAAAACTTGGGAAAGTTTTGGGGGATGTGGATCCATTTAAGTGATATCTCATTTCTCACTGATAATTCATTCTTAGAATATGTTGATGTAATTAATACTTTTCTGCATTGATTTAGGCCTAGGTTTGCTAAGGAGAGGATTTAAAAATCAATCTTGCTTTAATGAATATCTTCTACCATCTTATATGTTACCTTGTTTGAAGTGGTGAGTTCTGAGGCTTATCTGGCACTTGAAGCATAGAGTCAGACGTCACTCTTCTGTCAGCCTAAACTGTCTTCTCTGCACCAAAAAGATGTGATACAGTCAGGCTGCTCACTGGATGCCATTTACATGAAATCACTGATCTCTCCCTCTGTGATTAATTTGGTCAATAATTAATATTTGGCATTTTTAAAATTAATACTGTAATGGAAGATATATATAACCATTTCTCTGCATATCTGACTCCATTTAATTCCCTGTAATTAATTTATTACATTATCTGTTTATGAATTTAACTTGTTCACCTAATTAATAATTTTATACTTTAAAAGCTTTGTACATTTGCTTCTCTGTATCACTGGTTTATCAATCAGGTTTAGAAATTATTGATCAAATATAATACTTTCCCAAAGGATTTGATTACTGGAACACTGCCAGCTACAAATTTCTTTCATTCCTGCCATTACCTTAATTTAATTATATTCTTATCCTTGAAACATTTTTATTCTTCCCAAATTTAGGCCTTTCAGATTCATGCATTATTCATTAACCCTATTCCTACTGAAGCAAGCACATCACACCCACAAGATTTTCTTCTAGCAATCTCATTTGACGTACTCCTCCACAAGATAGTCCTCAGCCCACCCCAGCTAACAAAGATTTATTCTTCCCTACTACATTTCTGAACAAGCCTCACTTTTCCCTCCCTCCTGAATGACCTATTTCTTAGACAAGCGCTGATTGTTTCCCAATTTATTTATTTTTTAATTATATCTTTTTAAGCCAGCTTCTCTACAATTGCATGGGGGTTTAACTTTTTTTTTTACAAACACAAAATCATAAAGGATCACATCTTGTGATCACTACCCATACACACACCA
>NW_008702534.1:0-1103 GCF_000695815.1 Acanthisitta chloris
CATCCAACTCCTTCCCAAGTCTCACTTCTGTGGCATCCAGCTGCCACCATAAGGATGTCACTGCAGGGCGTATCAATAGCCAGAGGTAAGAGTGGAGGGTGTGGAACTGAATTTCCAGCACAGGACCAAGGGGAATGATGAGGAGTTGACTTTTTCAGGGCAGGAGAGAGGAATTGTGTGAGGATTTACCAATCTCTTCTCCGCTCGTGTTTTCTTCGTTCTTCCCCTGTCAGTTTGTCTCTGGTTGTCTAAGCTCACCATGACGTGGCTGCTGACCCCACTTGGCCTTGGCAAGTTGTTTCTGTGGTGGATGTGGCTGCTCAGTAAGGCACAAGCTGATGTTTGCTGCTCCTGCTGTTGTTAAGCTGTGCTTCAGGTGTTTGTCAGAGGGAGATCTAGATCTCCTTTAGAGTGTGGTTTGTCTGGGTGAGCTTTGAGATCTTCTGTGAAGTCAGTGTTTATTTACAGGTTTTCTCCCAACACCTCTTCTCTAGTCATACCAAAGTTCTGCAAAATAAACAATGGTGACTGTGAGCACTTCTGCAGCATGAACCACAATGTGCAAAAGGATGTGGTGTGTTCCTGTGCCAAGGGCTATGTTCTAGCAGAGGATGGCAAACACTGTGTTGCAACAGGTATGAAGCCACATGATACACCAAAGACAATGGTGGTGAGATTTGCTTCACACTTCACAGCTGAAGAATGTCTCTTGAACCATCAGTGCTCTACATGACATAGATTTCACACTGAGGACAACTGACTGGTATTTCCAAACTCTTCCACTTGTGAGGGGATGTGATGGACTTGATCAAAGCCTAGCTGGTTTTGAAGTCTTTGCAAAGTGTCAGTCACAGAATCACCAGAGTGAATTCTGCTGTTGGCAGGAGAAAAGTGATGCAGGAATACCTCAGTTACCTAAACACTCACATGCCATATAAAATTGCAGCTTGCACAATCTGTTCTGCACACTTCTAGTAACTGATTGCATTAGATAATGATGATAATTGTTATACACGTGTTCATTTTTGCTATATTTCAACAACACTGGGGAGAGGGAGAAGTCAACCATATGCTCATGATGTTGGTGAGACACTGTCCCAGGT
>NW_008702535.1:0-1096 GCF_000695815.1 Acanthisitta chloris
TTCTTTCTTTTTTTAAAAATGATTAATCCTTTTGCAAATACCTTGGTGTGAACAGCCACCAGGTCAGATGTTCCACCCTGGCAGCAAGGGGAGTCCGAGGAAGCCCCAGCAGTGCTGCAAATCTCCTCCCTCCACACCTGCCAGAAGCACCTGGAGGAAAGAAATCTCCCTAAGGTCTTTGCACCTTTCAGGCAGTGAGGACAGGGCACAGCCCAAGGGCAGAGTCCCCGATAAGAGCTTCCCTGGAGGACTTGTGCCCCTCTCTATCTTCCTGCTGCTGTCCAGCTCCTCCCCTCGGCACTCTGCGCTGCTCAGCATCCCACACAGGTGAACCACAGCTCCCTGCTCTGCACCGACCGGGCCACCCCAGGAGAGCTCTGGCTCCAGGGCTGGGGATTTGGCTCTCCAGGGTTCAGACAGCCGGCGGCAGCTTCCCCCAGCCTGCTTCAGCCACGGCAACAGCTCTGCTCAGACCACATGGCCACTGCGGGAAAAGTAAGGACAAGGCGTTTCCCATCTTCCTTTCCGAGGTGCCCTGCTCTTGGGGACATGTTCTGCACATGGCTCAGCCTGTGCTCTGCAGCTGCACGGCCTCTTTGCTCTGACCTGACTCCCCCAACTCACCCAAATTCCTTTCAATTGCAGGAGCTTCTGCTTTCCTACCGCTGCACGTGTAGGCACCTGCGTTAGGTAGTACATTCCTCCTCTGTTCTGCCCAGCAGCACAGGAATGAAAATACAGGCTTGTACTGCTCTGAAAAACACCCTCCTGCTCAATCCCACTCTGCACTGCCCAGCATTGGCAGGAAAACAGAGCTCTTCAGCACTGCCATCATCTTGCAGCCAGTCACCTCCTGCATCCAACCTTGTCTCTGGCAAAAACCTTTCCAAGCTGCAAGCTCATTTTTGCTGATGTCAGAATGGCTTTGGGTTGATCGGTGCAGGGTTTGAGCAATGTCACACACGTCTCATCCCTTTGGCAAGGGAAAAAATTATCCTGTTCCCAGGCAGATGAGATCTGTTCCTTAACCCCTCTTGGTTACCTTCAGCCCATGTCTTTCAAGGCTGACATCAGAGCTCTTAATAGGCATTTCCAC
>NW_008702536.1:0-1135 GCF_000695815.1 Acanthisitta chloris
CGCACCCGGCCCGAGCACACACTGCTGCGCTGCCTCTGGGTTTTACTTCTAAATTATGTACTTTCGCACTTCGTCATGTTTTTAAACACGTAGGAAACTTGGAAGCTTTTTTTTTTTACTAAGTGGAAATAGAACCTGACCCCACAGAAAGATTGAACCTCATTACAGAGCCACACGACTGAAAACCACTGTCGTTCCTAGTGCTTGTTCTGCCCTTCACCAACACATCCGTGAACAAATCTATTGAAAGAACAACCACCAACACACGAGGCATTCAGTTCAAGAGTTAGAAAAATGTGTAACTCGTTTTACAAAGACTATCAACATCAGTGATGCAGAACAGGGAACTAACTCAGCTTCCAGCCAGAGCTCAAATCAAACAAGTCTTGGAGTTTCCACTGTGAAACTATCACAGGAGTTAAGGATGAGATGCAATGCCTTTAATGACAACTTGCAATAAATGTGTAGTTGAGAAAGTCACACTAGAAAATAGCCAAAACATTGCCACCGTAGAGATAAAGATAAAATGCAGTTATGTAGATCCACAATTTTGAAGCTGCTGCATACCTTACAGGCACAATCAGATCACTGATTGTTTACAATTTGAACCAGTGACATTCTGATGCAGAAAACACACCAAGGGTTTCTGTGTGCTCATGGGGTACATGTGTTTTTGGTACTGCCTGGCATGTAAAGAACATTCTGCAGATAAGAAAATGGAAGTGTCCAGTAACTCAAGTCCTTCTGGTTCTGGAAGGGACTGTCTGATCTCCTTCAGACCACTTTCAATTCCTGCTTTCCTTGTAAAGCTGTGTAATACTGTTTCTCACAGGGACAGTAAGACCTGTGCTATTTGAGGTCAGCTGAGGAGAGGCAAAGGATTACAGACAGGGATGCACCAAGGACATGTGTGCTCCATTCCTACTCAGTTAAGTTAGTGTACACATGAAAAGCTGGTTCTGAAAAAGAAACACAATCTGAAATTGGGGAAGTTTAACTGTTTATTAAAAAGAAAAACCAAACCTATATATTTCATACCTTTTTTCTTATCAAATAAGCAGATTTATTTTAACTATATTACAAAATATATTAGTAGTGAAAAAATCCTGGGTTAATTTTTACCTTTTTTTTTTTT
>NW_008702537.1:0-1101 GCF_000695815.1 Acanthisitta chloris
TCCTGTCACTGCAGTTCCTAACAAAATTTTGCCACTGAAACCACGGGAGCTGGATCCTTCTTGTCTACTGTACATCTCAGCACTGGTCACAGAGAATGCTTTGCAGCTCCCATCAATGCCACACTGCTAAGAAATGGATGCTTTCTCCCATGTTTTCTTTTACAGCCTCACTTTAGTTCCTTGTTTCCTGCAGAACCAATGCTTGTACAGTCACTCTGTGTGTCTGTAGGTGTGTCATCCCAGTAACGTGTTGATCTGTTTGCTGATTTCAGCAACTTCAGCCAGCAGAGATTTAAAAAATAGTTCTGAAAGGTGTTTCTACACGTTTCATGTACAATTTGTTTTGGGAAGTGTAGGGGGAATTTTATAAACACACCTAGGGAGAACAAAGTCTTAGAACAACTTGGATAGTTTTGGTATCTCTACTTGCAAAATACAAAGTCTTTGCATTTGCAAATAGTAGCTGTATTTTGCAAATAAATGTAGAAAATGAGGCTTCATTAGTTCCACTGCTTGTGGAACTGATTATTAATCTTTGGCAGGGATTCGTCCTGCAAGCTGTTGTTGCCAAGTCTTCTTAATAGCCACTTGCAAAGGGCTTTATCCTTGTACCTTTGGGAAGGGCCAGTCAGTTACATGTGCTGGGATTTTGCTTAGATAAGTCTTTGCAAGACTGCTGAAAAGCTGCAGGAAAGAAAAAATGTATACTTACAGACTTGTTGATAGAGTCTTGTTTACCATATTCAGACAGATATCTTACAATGCCTAATTATTTTCCCAGCTGTATTTGTAGGTCCTCGTATAAGGCTCAGGGTCCATACTGCTATTTTCTTTAGGTGACATGTCTGCAGTGCTATTATTATATTACAGACAAATATCCCTGGTTTTCCAGACTAGCTGTTTTTAATAAAAAATGAAAATTAGATCCTTATGTTAGAAGTTCAGCTGATTCAGTCTTCATTTCTTTAATGCCTCTGGATCTGAAGAGTTTCTTCATATTACTGTTGTTGTTGTTATACAATGTAGGCATAACAACTAATAATGGACAGTAGGAAAAACCATAGAGAGAATACATGATTACTCAGAAAGGAGGCCACAGAT
>NW_008702538.1:0-1117 GCF_000695815.1 Acanthisitta chloris
GCACATTGCACACAGGGTCATACATGTAGGATCATGCATGCCAAGCAGCACTTGCTGCACATGGGATCATGCTCGTGGCACACAGCCATGCACACTGAGATGCACATGTTGCATGCAGGGCCACAGATGCCAACACACACTGCATGCAGGATCATGCATGCTGAGAGGCACACGTTTCATGTGAGATCATGCACGCTGCACATGGGATCACACACACTTCGGTTTGATTCCAACACACATGGAATCACGTACCACCGTGCATGGGATTGCACACTCCAAAATGCATGGTGCACGAGGAATTGCGTGTGCTGTACACACTGCACATGGGATCACATGCATCAAGGTGCACACACAATTGCATACCCCAACATGCGTGTTGCACAAGGAATTGCACAAATGACATGTGGAAATGCACACACCAAATACACACAGCATGTGTGATTGTACATGTGCTCACTCCATATGGGATCATGCACACCAAGGTGCACACTGCAGAGGGGATCACGTGTACCAAGGAGCACACTGCACATAGAACTACATACAGCAACACGCTTGTTGCACATGGAATTGCCTGCACATAGAATTGCATGCACCCACATGCATGTGGGAGTGCACACAGCCAAGTGCACCCTGCAGACAGGATGACATGCACCAAGGTGCACACTGCACATGGATTGCACATGCCAACACCACACCAGAAATCTCAGGCCACACACTGTGGTGGATTTCCCACTGACCACGGACCCCATCCAGCTCCAGCCACCCATGCCAACACGTGCTCTCCACCAAAGGTCTTTGCTTCATCCTGCAGCATGACAACCATCCCTGGCCCCTCCAGGGTGGCTCTGCACAGGGGACACAGTGCCTTCCCCTGGATCCTCCAGCCCAGTTTTTGGGGTGCATACCCAGATCCAGGGACAGGACTGCTCTGCTCCCCCAAACCCACATCACCAGGGTTTGTTTGCCTTCACCCTTCATTTCCAGCTGGGAATGGCTGGACTACACTCCATCTGGGGATGGCAGGAGGGGGCTAGCAACACCCTTGCTACAGAAGGGGCTGCACAGACCAGACCCCTCCCATGCCCAGCGCTGGCCGCATGCAGCCCAGGGCTCCCCC
>NW_008702539.1:0-1137 GCF_000695815.1 Acanthisitta chloris
TGAAGTAATTTTCCCATGGATTTGGTAAAAGGACCACTGAGAAAGGCCTGGAGCCTGCAGGAAGCTATGTACTCTGTCAGACTAAATAGGGCTGCCGGCAACAAGCACTTCCTTTTCCTCTAGACATCTATTTGCATGTCAGGAGAGGTAATAGCCCTCTCCTTGCCGTCTAACTCAGCTCTTAACCACAGTGGTGCTTATGGTGGCAAAAGGCCAACAGAAGTTCTCAACTGTCAGCTCAGCTCCCAGGCAGCAGAGCCAAGCAGTGAGAAAAGGGAACCTTGTGAAAGGTTTTCCTCTCTTACCATCTAGCAGCTTTCAGTTCTAAGAAAAACACATTCACATAGTATGCTGTCGACTAAATAAGGGGGTGGGTCTCCTTCGAGGCAGCTGAGACTAGAAAAGCAACAAGCCTGGACTTGGCGGGGCAGATACCGCACAGGGTAGCCAGAACAGGAAGCTGTGCTGAAACCACAGGGGACTGCCCAGACTCCAGCTGAAAGGAACAAGAACGAAACTGCGGCTGCAGGGCACAATCCTGCCCGTGGAGAAGATCTAACAGAAGCAAAGCCAAGAGTCACAGCCCTGCCTCGCGGAGGGATTGCTCCCTCCCTGCACAGAGTCTCATATACTTTACAGAAAGTTCACTGACTGGGGCCAAGCGATCGACTCCGGGGCAGCACCACCCTCCCCGCAGTGACAGTCCTATTAGTGCGGTGCCGACTGCCTCAGCTAAACACACACACACTTACTACCAAGCCATTGTCTCCCGCTGCAGGAGGCAAGCGTCTCGCACGCTGCCAGCAGCATCTGCATCTCCGCGTACGAAAACAGTCGCCAAACGAGGTGGGAAGGGAGTCACTACAAGCTGCCGAGCAACGACTATGACTTTGGCAGCTGGAATGGCACTTAGACTCACCCGATCCTGTCTCAGCGAGAGATGCAAACGGGAAGCTCGAGTCGAGCAAAGCTTTATTTCGTTGCCGGACGGCAAAGCGCCGGGCAGTGAGACACTACTCACGGGCTGGGTTTGGAGGACCGGGAGGGGAGCTCGCTGGCACCGGGGGCACAGGCACCGCGCGCTGCCACGTCAGACCCCGGGCGAGAGAGCGGGACAGGTCTCCGGGGCAGGCACAC
>NW_008702540.1:0-1136 GCF_000695815.1 Acanthisitta chloris
ACATGAACTGTAAAAGAAATATATTTAACACTTGTGGCCCAAAGCTATCCCCCATGCAGAAACTTCAGCAGCATTAACAACCCAGGCTTCCAGACACAGCCATTTTATTCTGTGCCAGATTTAAAACCACTCTGTTATTTGAAAGAACTATGTTAATATGATCTCGGAAAACCATAGTGACTTTTAGAGAGCAAGAGTCTGAATTGTCTGGATCAAAGAAGTTTTAAAAGACTGTCAAGTCCTGTATGAGGACTGTGGTCCTGCTCACCACTGTCAAACACTGTGTGCTATTTCAGATGAATGCTGAACACGGATGCCTTGACCACAGCAGAACATAAGCAGTCAATAAGGGCTTGGCAAATGTCTTTAATCATCACTGTTTAACCCTGAAGAAGGAAAGTAGCAATCTGACAATCTGAGATGCATGCTACCCCCCTAGAAATAATCTAGTTTTCTAAATGATGAAAAGATTTTAAGCAGTGAATCATAAGACACGCACAGTGAAAATACTTAATTTTTCATTTAGAACCTGTCACTGTCCTATCTCAACATTTTCCTTAAGCTACAAGGCACAACAAACAATTAAGATTCATTTTAATCAGGATATAGTCCCACAGAGCTGCTGGATGTCATTTAGGACTTAAAGAGGGCACAATATTCATGGTGATAAGACACAAGTTATGTACCACATTCCAACACCCTGATATTACTCAGGCTTTAAAATACTAAGCCCACTTTTCTGCAGCAGCTCAACTGCATTTGCTGAAAACAGCCACCAAAAAAATCCCATATAAAAGTAGTTAACTGTACAGTTGGTATTGGCCACATGAGAAAAGCAGAGAGTGTAGTGTTAAAAGTTAACAGTTGTTAAAGCCAGGAAATAATAATTCTTCACAGTTAGGATAAACAGACACTACTTTGTTTAAGCTCCATGAAAATCCTTTGAAGAGGTAACTCATTTGGGTTTTGAAGTTCCTTTAAATTCCTTATTAATACACATACTGTTAATATTGTTCTCAGTTCTATGGACAAAAAGCTTTTACTATATCCTGTGTACAATCAGTCCTTACACAGAAAACAAATTACATAAACACTTAAAAGGGCAATTCTCCATGCTGAAGTTGAAGACCAAGGGC
>NW_008702541.1:0-1137 GCF_000695815.1 Acanthisitta chloris
TTTGGTATTAATAGTATTTATGAGGCTTGGATTATGATTATATGCAGTTGACAATGAAGAAAAAAATAAAGTCCGAAATAGAAAAAACAAAAGCCCAAATAGAAAAAAAAAGTGGAATTAGTGTACTGCGAGCTCCTCTCTCCCACTAGTGCGTACCCAGCGTTTTGCAGAACTGCTGCTTGGCCTCTGACTGCTTTCTCCAGCAGCAGTGAACGGGCCTGGGAGCGCTGGCAGGTTTTGTTGTGTTTGGCTTCTCCTGCTTGTATCCAGCTGCTCAACCAGCTGAAAAAATACATTACGGAAACGGTTCCATGTGCGCATTTTCTGTCATTGCTGCGGGGATGATCCTGACATCAGTGACAAGAGCAAGACAAAACATAGGAAACAAGCTCTCTGTTAGTATGTGATTTGTGCAATGGAAACAGATTAAATCCCTTTATAAAATTATGCCAGTTGGCCAAGAGACTATAGGATGGTAACAACTGGAAGTTTTGATGGAGATGCAATAATGAGATACAGAATATCCTGTATCTGGTGCAGGGACATGCTCTGAGACAGTTCTGCGGGTCCTTCCCTGTGGGATTCCCATTTCCACTTCTGGCACAAGCACAAAAATCCCGTGGGAGGCAGCCTCGCTGACTCCAGCAAGCAGTTTCTGCCTGGATTTGTGCATTTTGGCCACTAGAGGTTGTAAGAGGGAAGGGGGAAAAAATCTTGTTTTCCACAGACAAGCTGCTGAAGCATCCCAGGACAGGATTTTCTCTGGGCCCGTTGGTCTTTGCCCACCAGCACCCACACTAAACTCCTGCACATATCCCACATTTCAATAGACAGGATCGTGACATCTCAGCTGTGTCAGATTTATCAGTGACTGTTTGTTGCCCTTTAGCCCGAGGGTATTAATAGCCTTGGTGTGATTCCTTATTAGCTTCAGTAAAAACTCTTCTGATCCTCACAAATCTTTTAGACAGAGAGTAGCAGCTTGTATCTTTTCTCTGCTGCGTTAACTAGCTCTGTTGGCTCTACGTTCCTACTATAGATTATTTCACTCTCAGATGTTTAAGCCAGACTTTCCTCCACCAGCCTTTATGCTTTTTCCTAGTGCTAAGCAAGAAACAGAATTTTCCTGCAGTTTCT
>NW_008702542.1:0-1137 GCF_000695815.1 Acanthisitta chloris
GATGGCATGGCTGTGCTTTTAGGATTGTAAAGATACTTTTAATAGTTTATAATATGGTTATCAGTCTTAGATTGCAGTTCTTTGCCATCTTGAAATCATAGCCGGTTAAAAATCTGAGATTGAGAAAATGAGGTTCCCTTGAATTCCCAGAAACAGGGTAACATGATTTAAGTGGGGAAAAAAAAAGGGGAATCATAGAGCTAATTACTCACCAGGTGAATTATCTTAGATTAGATTAAATTAAATGTCATGACACAAATTCACACAGCTATTTTGTCTTTATTATATTAAAGGGAAAATCTGATTGCATGGATCAGAGGACAGCTAATGAACAGCCCAAATGGAGCAGGGACGTGGCGGCTCTGGTTTCAAAAGAGGTTATGCAGGTTGGTCACCCAGGGTCCAGCTCTGCTTGGGAGATCATTAATTCCTTTCCAAAGTTCCCATGCAAATATGCTGATAGGAATCCTCCCTAGAGACAATAGTTAGAACTGTTTCAGCCTGCACTGTATTTTATAGTTAGATACAGCGTTTTACTTTCAGCCCTTCCTTTTGAGCACTGGTGGAAGAGAGCATTGAATTACTAGATAGGAGCACCAGGAGGTCAACTTGCTTTGGAGTTTGCCAGCTAATGAATGTGTTCAGATTATAACATGTAGTCCTACACATTTTGTAATTAAACCAAAGTAGAGCTACTTCATTTCATTGCCATTTTAGCCATGTTTCCCTGAAAAAGTAAACAATGGCACACAATTCCTGGTGGTATATTCTTCCTCTGATGTTAAATTGAATAGACTCTACATCTTAGATTGTAAAAAATAGGAAGCTGTATCTTAGGATTCTTTAAGGCTTTGGGGGATTCTTCTTTACAGTTCTTAAGAAAAGGGTTTCAGCTCAGTGTATGACATCTGTTAAATGGCATCATGTTCTTGGATGGTGGGCACATACAGCACAGTTGTGAGAGGATGAAGTAGGTCAGAAGAGATTATCAGGTGCTGGTACATCATCTGGGAACTCCTGACTGCAGGACGTGCTGCCTCCCACAGGCCTTTACATGCTGCCCCAGCACTGCAGCACATCTCTGGAAAGGTGGCTGTTTCTGCTTAACAAAACCCAGTGTGCTGGTTTGAAAGCAAA
>NW_008702543.1:0-1137 GCF_000695815.1 Acanthisitta chloris
TCATTTAAATATCAACTTTCTGAAATACGAGTTTTCACACTTCATGAAGCAATAGTGCAGTAGACACGTGCTCCCCTTTTTGTTTTAACTCGTAGTGCCTCCTGTTTTAAAAAATTCTGTTTGAAGGATGGACTTCTAAAGAAGCTGCATGGCATGGGTAGTGTGACAGATGAGTATCTGGCTGTCTAGAAAGCTGCTGGCATCATCTATTCCTGATGTTATTAGCTTTTGTCATAAGAGTTTTTTATTGTGGCATGCTGGAAAATGTAAAGTCGTTTTATTCTGCCTGAAAATTCTCCAGTACTGTTTCAGTAATGTATAGTCAATGCAGAAAAGGGTCAGGAGGTTTTTGCAGTCACTGCTTGTTTCAATGCTGAATTTTGCATGGTGCAAATATGTAGCAGTAGAAGTTAGAGGCCTTCTGCTGAAGTTGGCTTTAAGGACCACAAAGCAAAAATGGAAGAGCACCAGATGCAAACTATAGGACTGTCTTGTTTGCAAGTTTCCTACTATTGGAAAATAACTCACTCCTAGACAGTTTATTACTGTGAAAGGGTAGTGAGGCTGCAAGTGAAAGCAACTTAGACAAATCCTTTCTCTGAATTTACCCATATGTTTCTAGTTCTTCACAAACTAAAATACAGAACTGCTCTAATACACTGAGTGACACTCATTCTGCACTGCTCATTATTGTCTTAAGAAGTAAGGGTTCTTTAGAAGTGTTGAAGATGTGACTAGAATATAACTTCCATAATGTAAAATAGAAAACAGCTATAGAATTGTCCTTATTGGTGGCACTGAATCAAGTGAAACCTGACCTTTAAGAATTTTTTGCTTTTTAAAGAAGAATTTTAAGGATACATTTCCCTTGACATAAATGGCCACTCACACAGTCTGCTGTTAGAATGTGTTGAAATATTTCTTGTTGCTTATTTCCTGAGATATGTCACTAAGTTAAGAAATGCAGAACTTCCTTTTTTTTAATATAATGAGTTGATAATGCTCATCATACATCCAGTTTAAGGACTGCCTTCTAGATGAGTAGAGTTACTTGCACAAAATCATTGGAATTTAAGGATTTCTGCTCATGGTAATGACATTCCTATATAAGGCATGGGTAGCTGTAAGTAGATCTCT
>NW_008702544.1:0-1139 GCF_000695815.1 Acanthisitta chloris
GCAGGAAACATTTAATTTACAGCAGCTTCTTGCTGTTTATGTGAAAATCAGCTACCAGAATACCAAATGGTTATTTTATGTATGATTTATTTCTTCCTTATTGATAAAAATTCCTCTTTTAGAAGAAAAACTTACATACCAAGAACCAGGGGAAAATATTTTAAAAATACATGAAATGTCAAAAGTTCAGGGTTTTTTTGCATATACTGCAGCCTATACCCAGATTATTTCAGAATATTAAGAATATTTGTGAAACTGTGTCTCTCAAAGCTGTAGCTAAGGAAACACAGTTGTACAAACAATTATATATTCTAAAAGTTAATACTATTAATCACTTTCAGTCTCATTACTGAGAGTTCTCAGCAAGAAATCTGAGAAGTGAAAGGGGAAAGATTTTTGAATACTGTTTTTATTTATTTATAGGATGCTCTTGTTTCCTTCTAGGAGTCCTGACTTCATTTTCTTTTTGTCTGATTGACAGCAGTCCATATCTCCATAAATACCACCTGTAGATGTGCTTACACAAAATTCTGTACAGTATTTTCAAGGGCTTTTCAAACCAGACTACAGGTAGCCTGTTTGGGATGCCAAACAAGAAAACAGTGAAACAAAACAGTTTCCATTTAGCCTTTAATATATTGACAGTATTACACTGCAGGGTTATTTCACTTAGTCTTATTTTCCTACACTTTTCTGTACTGTAACTTGCAGTCACTTCATAGGTTTATCTATAAAGGTTTTTGACCTCGAAAACACATGGTTGTGAAGTCTAGCAGTTTCAAGTAATTTTTAGTGCATTTGAGATTGGAGTTTGGTCAAATACCTGCTTTAATTTCCTGTTTCAGCCTGTCAACTATTTCCCTGGAAAGCACAGGCATATCTAGCAAAAACAAAACTGGCCAAAGTAAATGACACAAGAGATTGAAAAGGTTTGCACATAAACAGTGAGAACTCCACCTGGAATCACTATGACAAAACAACTTGTGAATACTTGCTCTTGTCAAAACAGAGGGAAAGAAAACATTGTATTGTTACTGAAATTACTTCTATGATTATTGTTTATTTCAAATATGCTTTCATAATTAGCAGCATAGATGAGGTTCAGGTTTCCTAAATTTCACTTATTTGACCTTCCACAA
>NW_008702545.1:0-1140 GCF_000695815.1 Acanthisitta chloris
TGCCTAAGAAGGACTTTCTGTCCTGCCCCAGTGGTTTGTTCTCTGGGATGCTGTGGGTTTGTGTGTCTGGCAGTTGTGCAAGGTTGGTTCTTGTCTGGGTGCTTTGTGAGGCCTTTGGATGATTGCCTGGGAATTCCTGTAGTGACTCTAATCAAGCCATGGGACATTCAGCTGGAGTCATAGTTCCTCTGGAGCTAGAGATGCACAGAAATCCTAGATGTTTTGACAGCATGTGTTCAGATCAGATGTACCATGTATGTGCAGGAGCAATGATTTGCACATGGCTGGTAAATCCAGCTTGCATCACCTGGAGAACTTGGTGTCCCATCTGACCTAAATACTGGGTTTGTTTTCTGTCAGGAAAATTGTAAATGGTAATGTAAGACGTAATTAAAGGTTTCTTCCCATATTCTGTTTCCAACACAGCAGCTTCTAGAGAGCCTAACTGGAAATAATGGGGGTGGGGAAGGGATCGTACTGCACTAGGCAGCATATGGACCAAGTCAGTCTTCTGCTTTACCCTGTTACATGAGTAATTGCAGAGATGTGATTTCAGAGATGGAAAAAATTACACATTAATCTAGAAACGTGTTTTATTTGGAAGAACTTCCACAGATTATTGAGAAACACAGTACAAATCGTGTGCACAATTTGGGATTCCCATTCTTGTTTTTTTCTTCTGAAATAGTTGGTCTACCCTGAGCAGCACCAGCCACCAGGAAAACCCCACTATCCTATACAAAGTACATCTCTGCTGGATTTTGCTGAAGCTATTTATGACTTTTGTAAACATTATCTCCATGATGATCTTGGTGTGCTCTGAAGTCTGCTCCAGTCTTAATGAATTAATTGTTTTGTGCAGTGTATTGAAAGCTTTTCTGTTCCATTTGAAGTTTGAACTGTAATTCAATCCTTAGGATGCCCCACATGTAAGGCAGAGTTACAGAGCAGGAGGTTAGGATGTGGTATCACTTTTCTGCCATGTTGTTGCCCTGCCATCTTATCTGACATCTTTGACAGATGAGCATCTGAAAAGAGAGAGTGAAAGACAAAGTGATTTTGTTTTCTCATCATCTATATTGGGCATCTCATCCTCCTCTTATGGTGGGTTTTTCTGTTATCAGTTTGTGTCTCAGCAGG
>NW_008702546.1:0-1140 GCF_000695815.1 Acanthisitta chloris
TCCAGCTGGGGCTGCCCCACACACTTGAAGTGAATTTGTTATAGTCCTGGGTTACATTTTTCTATCCAGCTTTTCATTCAGGTCTCAGTTCAGCATTGTCACCCCAACGTTCCCATTTCAGTCTGTTTAGTTCAAAACTGTATTCAGCACTTGGCTATTAAACAAGCATTCCATGAATGTGGTGGGATGTTCATTAGAGCAAACTCTTATCCACTGCCAGGAAATCTAATTTACCTATTCTTTTAATTATCAGCCTGGCATATGTGGAGATTAAAAATAGGAAGACAGCCAGAAATAACTGCATCTAAGCTGGAAATATGTGCATTTCCTGCAGCACAGGCAACCTGAACCTGCTATTTCGGTCAAGAAACGAGACATTAAAATACTCCTGTATTTCAACTGCATTACACTGTTGTATTAGTTCCCTCTATCAACTTCATCCACTGCTGCTTCAAACCTTTTTAACTCTGTTGAGAACTTAATTGATAATCTTATTCCTCAACAGAAAGAAAGGTTCCTTAATTGCCATTTTAAGCCTGTCTACTCAGCACAGGCAAATTGGCATCCCAAAGGATGGTTCCACCTGATCTGTATTTCCTGGGAGAGAACAAGGCAACATCCACCACACTGAGCTCTAACTCAAACACTGCCCAAGCCCCAGGTCTGTGGGACTGGGATCTTTATCATCTTCACTACTACAGATGTGCAAACAGAAGTCACTTTTTCTCTCTGCAATTCTCCTCCTAAGAGTAACTCTCCAGTGATTAAAGGAGAAACAAAGTTCAGACTGTGCCTTTTGTGACTCTGAGCATTTAATCTGCTCTGTACTCATCCCTGTGCTCCCTCTGTTAAAAATCAGGGCATTATCACCAGCTTCTGAGACGAGCAGGAATCACAAGACAAAGAAACATCTTACTCACAACTTGATTTAATGTCTGAGCACTGAATGTACTTCACTGATTCACCAAAACAGCACTCGGTGCATCAGATCCCCAAATACCACACAGGATTTGGCTATTCAACAGAATCTGTTGCCTCCATCACTCTGAGTAACTGAGACAAGAGGAATCCTTCCAAATTCCTTATGATATACAGGAGGATGAGAATACCAACCCCACCCAGAGCTCCAGGCTGGGACAG
>NW_008702547.1:0-1140 GCF_000695815.1 Acanthisitta chloris
CTCAGTCTGGCATTGCACTGTAAGAATCACAGCTTCCATTTATTATTTTGAACATTTCTCACATTCATTAGTAAAAGATGATCTAGCAGAATATTGTTTTGAATGGGATTAGAAAGACTGAGTCATGACAGAGTCCTGGTGGGTAACAGTCACTCAACAGTAGTACAGAACATGTTGTACCAGTGCCCTTTTGCTCACAGCAGGGGAAAGCACTGACATAGCTGGAGCTTAGCCAGTGAAGTAAAGAATAACAACTATTAAAAACATTGGTACCTTGGTAACTGGTACCTTTTCCTCTGGAGGTGAAACACCAGAATAAGTTATGTCCAAAAGGTACTCGTATTCAACTCCAACAGTCACATGTGAAATTACTTTTGTTGAGTGCTCCCACATTTAGTTTTCCCCAGTGCTTATCAGCCCTTCATCCAGGGGTTCTTACCTGAGACAGATTATACTGCAGCAGTAAGTCTCTAAGAAGATGCAGGTTATGCCAAAATATCAGTGTCAGGAGAAGAAAAGCACTTTATCACTGTGGGAAACTCTAAACAATGATAGGAGTAGAGTTTGAGTAAGATATAGAATAATCTTTCAACATTGCTGTCAGTGCTACAAAACTATAGATTCCATTTTATATATCATAGTAATCAAGATTAATTCAGTCAAACCTTTCTGTCATCAAAGCAAATACATCCCACATTGTTCTGCTTTATTCTCAATAGTTCAGTCAGGAAGGCAGTAAAATCTATTCAAACCCCCTCCACTGTCTGTATTGAATATCATGACTAACTTCTGTCACACACAGATAATTTCTGCTCTCACCCCTTGTCCAGTTTCACATCACATACAGCACAGCACACTTAAAACTGGGGGCTGAGAATACTGCTGTGTGCTTGTGCTGAGGAAGGAAACAGGGAAGAGTTGCACTTCATATTTGGAGTAGAAGGTAGCAAGGTTTGTAATAATCCCTTTGCTGGAATTCTGTCTGCTAGCAAAGTGGAAGATTTAGATAAACATAAAAATAAAAGATAGTGATTTGTAAGGACATTTTCTGTAAAGATCTATCTTGACTTATAAGGTTTATTAGCTATAGATTGATAATACAGATTGTCTAAACACCTTGTGCTGGTTTGGGCTGAAGTA
>NW_008702548.1:0-1141 GCF_000695815.1 Acanthisitta chloris
CTAAAATTCTATGATTCTATGAATTATGAACAGATAATGGCATGTTTAATCTGCAAGGACTTCTGTGCAATGTGCTAAAAAATACAGGTGCGATCTTTGGGAATTCCCATATACTAATTTCTGTGTGTTCTTTCTCTAAGTGTGCCTTTCCTTGTCACTCTATCTGTTCTGTTAGTGACAGCCACTGGAATTCCCCAGGCCTCGTATGTGGCTGGCTCTTGTGGGTGCCAACCATACATTCCGGTTTAGGTGGAATATTATTCTGTATGTATCTTCTGAGCTTGGCCTAAGTCTTCTACATTAGTTTTATATTTGTGTAGACACTTTGTGTTTAAGCCTGATTTGTCCAGGTGTATCAGTGCAGAGAAGAATCCATACCTATTTGCTAGGAAGATCTTGTTCTAACATGGCTTGAGGGCTTATGGCCTGCTGAAAAGTGTCTTGCTTTTCTGATTCTATCTTTAACTGATTTGCCACACATGCAGTAATAAAATATCTTGTGTAGGGTTTTGAACTCTGGTAAGCTGCGTCCATGATAACAATGTAAAGATTTCTGCTTAATATATTGCCACACTGGTTTTTATGGGTTTTTCTGGGGGGAAGGAAAGAGTACGGATGCTGTGAGGGTTGCTCCCTGGCTCAAGCTGAGCATTAAGGTGTTAAGGTTTGTTTTCAGAAGGATGAAATGCCAACTGGTAAAATCTCTTCCCTGCCGTTGTGGAATACCATCTATCCAGAGTCCTGCAGCAATAGGTGTATCGGAGATGGTGCAGCATCCCAAGGCCTTACACCACCGTGCAGTGCTCCTGCGAGTCTGCTCCGGTGGCTGCAAATTCTTCAGCAGGTCTGGGAGTGGTGGAGGGAAGCAGGTTTCCGTGGCTGGTGGCTGTGCGGGTCCAGGGCCGAATGCCTGCAGCGAGTGTGCTCCCTTTTCCGCCAGCAGCCCCAGAAGGTTCGCAAGGAGGAAGGTGAGCCGGTGGCGTTACAAAACCTGCTGTCTGTACTGAAAGGGCCCTGCTTTGTGTGCGCCTCTGAGTCAGCGAGAGGAGGAATCAACTGCAGGAAACGCCCGGGCAGAGGAAAACCTTCGGACTCGCATCGGCACCTCCGGTTTTCTCGAGGAGGGGCCCGGGCACACCGT
>NW_008702549.1:0-1142 GCF_000695815.1 Acanthisitta chloris
TGATGATGATGATAATAATAATAATAGCAATGTGATAATAAAGTATTTCTGAAATGTATCTTCACACCCTCTCTCTCCACTCCTGGAAATTGCCACAGAATTACTGTATGTGCATTGTTACCCTTTGCTTCTAGAGAGCAGGGAAAGTGTCTGGGACTGGGTATCTTCTCCAGCAAGGTGCCAAAAGGAAGAGACATGCTGAATGAGAATTGTCAGTGTGGAAATGGAGGAGATGGCTGAAAGGAGAGCAGGTGAGATGTTCACCTGCGATGAAGAGTGTCAAAGCATAGAGCAATACTGTCCCAGAATACAGTCATAATTCTTAATTTTCTTACTATGCAGCAGCTTTTACTGAGGAGGAAAATCTCTAGTAATATTCAATCAGTTGAAGAGTAGAAAATGAAAAAGACTTACATCCTCCACCCACAAATTTTCAGGTCTTGCTGATTGCCTGTTCAAACATTTCGTTATAAAGCTTACTGAGATTGGAGGAGGATATTTTTTGGACTCAGCAATGTGTGTTCATATGTCATCTCCTACTGCAGTGCCTGTCCATGTCTCAGTAAGAGTCTGATTGCAACCTAACTTCAGAGATGCTTTGTGTATTCATGTTTCACTTCCTGGAGGAGAGTATATATATCACACAAAGACTTGTCCCTCTATCACAGTACATTCAAAACAAAGCACAGACTGAAGTCAATCTGTTAACTACAGCAAAATTAGAACATTACAGGAGGAAGAAATTAATCAGGTAAAGTCTTTGCAATATGATTATGAAATTATACTTTATAACCAACAGTGATAATAGATCAAAAAGGAAAAGTAATGCCTCGTTTTTCTTGGCATGACATGAGTAAATAGATATTTGTACATTTTACAAAGGTGACTAACCAACCTCCAGATCTTTCTGAATAATATTTGGCAGCAAATAGGCAAAAAACCCCAATGGAACAGAAGCTGGATAGAATTTTTCTCATTCTAAATTTCTTTTAAAAGAATAGAAAGGAATATGAATAAAGCATCTTGGATAGCAGTCTTCATATACTGCTGAGAAAAGCATTAGTTACTATATCTGATCAACAGTGTGCAGTCATAGAGATGTGCATCTGAAGCCTTTTTAAACTCAGGCTCACAGTGTTTTT
>NW_008702550.1:0-1142 GCF_000695815.1 Acanthisitta chloris
AAAAAAAATCAAAATATATTGATGATAACTGACATATTTTTCTGATTTTTTTTCCAAGCTAGAAGAAAGAAAGTTTTCTAAGGCTAAAGAGCTTGAAAAGGTTTTCCCAGATGCAGTTCAAGCAGTAAGTATCCTTGTGTTTAATTTTTTTATTATATTCTCTTATTGTTTACTGATTGTCTTAGTAGGTGTGTACTGGAGCAAACCTTGGTGCAAGCTACCATTCTTTCACAGCACTATGGACATTTGATATCCAGAAAATATGTTTTCAACAGTAATTGCAATACAATGACAAATACATGAATTAAGAAAGAATTTGAAGATTTTGATCAGCGTGTGTTTATTGCAAGTTTAGGAAATCTCTTCTTTCCCCTTCCTTTCTATTCTGCTTCATTTAAACAGATTCAATACGTAGTTTACATAATGGAATAAGCATAGGAACATGTTTTATGAATTCATTATGCACAATTTCCATTAATTCTTTATATCTGCATTTGCAGTATGCTTATACTTAACCTTATATTTACCTTTCAAGTACGTAAATGCCACTTTACTTTCCATAAATATTATTGTTGTGTTCTTGGGTACTATGTTGGCCATATAGGGAAAATGGAGTAAGTTTAGAATTTGTTGTGGTTTTATTGCAGTCTATTTAATTGCCTCCACTGAAAAATAAAAAAAGTATGATAAAGTCTTACTATTTCTATAAGAAGAATTCATGCTCCTAGAACTAAGAAAATGAGGGAAAATACCAACATAGAAATGAAATATTGTAAAAAGAGAGCAATTTAAGGAAATAAATAATTATTAAATATAAAAAGAATAAACTCAGGGGGAGGAAGGTGAAAAAATGAAGAAACAAAACCTGTATTTTCTTATACTAATACTGCATAGTGTACAAAGTAAAAGTTAAAGTTAGTGGTACAAAAAGGTGATTTTGTAAAAAAACCCCAACAAACCAAAAGCCTCAACCTGTTTATTTGTCTTCGGTATTCTTTATTGCTTCCTTGTGAAAGTATTCTGTATTATAATTGACTGTTTGTCTGATTGAACTCAATCTAGTTAAATACAAATTTTCTCCAAGGAAGAACTTCATATAATCTTGTAGCTATGTTGCAATTTAGGCAGAGTTTAAGTAGTAC
>NW_008702551.1:0-1143 GCF_000695815.1 Acanthisitta chloris
GAGTACCACACTCAAAAACCATATACATAATCCATTTTGTCATACCAAATTGAAAGGAATCAACCCACACTCAAACCTTTTAGTCATCACTACTTCACTACATCTGTCACTCGTCTAATAAAAGAATATTAATATAGATTGCTCTTTGGCACGGGGTACCTTTTCACCTGTAAATAGGATTCCACTAGATAAATTAGCTAGACAGCCATGTAATTAATTATCTTGTAATTAACTCTCTCAGGTGGGTTGTTCAACCACCGGCCACTGTAGCATCTGACCATTCACTACCATCCACATTCATTACACTGGAAATAACGGCATCCCTAATGCACACTGCAGAGTCTGTAATTCTTTGGCGTCAAAGATAGCCTGGCATAGAGCAGCATGGAACACAGAGAAGAGAGGGGTAGAGAGGCAGAGAAAAGTCTTATTCTCCTCTGTGAAAACTGGAAGCGAGGTGAGGAAGCTAGTGATGAAAGCTGGCATGACTATGACCAAAAAAGCTTCCAGCTATGACAATTTTGCAGCATTTCCTGAAGAGGGGAAGCATATTGATTCTTTTTTATATCCTTATTAGTCTCCAGTTCAAGAAGCGTGTGTGAGGACATATTTATCTCCCATTGAAGTCAATGGCTCTTAAGCATATGCTCAAATTTTTTCACAAATCGGGACTTTAATCTGTTCCTTATGTACATTTAGGATTACAGAGGTTTTCTGTTTTTGAAGTCGCTGGAAACATCAGCTTGCTGATGGGAGGTGGGGGAAGGGAGTAGGACCATCACTTTCAGAAGTCTACAACTTTCTTGTTTTTTTCTAAATTTTGATCAAAAAAGTATTTAGCAATTTTATTTGTATATAAAAAGGTCTTCCCAAATAGTGTCTATTAGATTCTACTGTATCATGCAGAAAAGTGCATTACTGACATTACACACTTCTAGATTTTGTTAGAAATTTTGTGTCTTGTCTCCTCCCTTCTTCCTCTATAAAGTTGATAGAATTCTTACCAAAACTCCAAGAGATTTATGCCTAGCAAGGGGAAAGAAGAGTTGAGAAAAAAGCTGTAAAACTGTCTCCGTCCAAGTGCAAATGCATCTCAATTCTGGCATCTACTGCTTTTGGCTATTTCAGTCCTGGAACAGAATC
>NW_008702552.1:0-1144 GCF_000695815.1 Acanthisitta chloris
GCAGTCCTGAAGTTCTCTGGCTATGAAGGGAAGGGTTTGGGGCTTGCTGCTTAGTTCAGCAAGGAATGGCAAGTGATGGAGCTGCTCCAGCTCTTCTCCAGCCCCAAAGGCCTCTTGGGAAGAGGTAAGATTGTTGATACAAATTTGCTCAGGACCCCAAAGCCCAGACAAGCTCTCCATTATCTCCCTGCATGTGGGATTGCTGTGGTTACTGGAGGATGATTCCTCCTCCTCAGCCTTTGCATCACCAGCTCCCAGCTAAGTGCCCTGCAAGGCACAACTCCATACACTTTAGAGATCTTGGAGCACTCTGATGGGAATTTGCAATCGTCCAAGGGGATGGAAAGCTCTGTTGCCTTTGGCACTTCTGACTGAAGTTTCTCCCTGCAGCAGAGCTGTTGCGAAAGCTCCTTCCAGCACAGCTGCCTTGAAGTCTAATAAGACATCAAAGCTCCTGCTGCAGCTTCTCTGACTCAGAAAAGCATATTTGACAGTCTCCTCTATGCAGCTGCTGAGTTGCATCAGGAAATAACCTCCTGTCAAGTTTGATTGACCAGAGGGACCACCAGACATAATCATTAGCAAGACACAGGCAGCCAGCACAGCCACACATCCCATCCCTGCAGGAAGACAACCCCAAAAGAAGGGAGAAAGCTGAGCTGAAAAGCACAGCCATCAGCAGAATCACATCCCAGCTGGCAGAGGGGCAAACCCATCCTCAAGTCAGAGCTCTACTCTTAACCTAACCTACTTCTGACTGCAGGGAACCACTCGTTCACCAGCAGGTCATGAGTCAGGGAAGCAATACAATAGGATGCAATTAGTGTTAGAGCTCTGCTTTCAAGGACTTTCAGCACTTCACAGAGCTAACAAAGCAGTGCAAAAAGGGACACATCCGAGATGAGGAGCTTCTCACTCACAGTGAGAGTGTTTCAGCATGCTAAGTTTGCTCTGAGCTCCTCGCAACACACTTGCCTTTTCTCTGGGAACAGGTAGGAACTCAGCAAGGCACTACAAAAACAGCCATGGCCAGGACTTCTCAGGAGCAGAGCAGCTCCTTTTTCTTCCTCAGTAGCCACTGAATTCACTCTGTGTACAGGACACATGGGCTAGACCACAGCTGAATACTTTTTTGTGTGTGTGT
>NW_008702553.1:0-1144 GCF_000695815.1 Acanthisitta chloris
TCTTCAGTGAGCTCAACATTTCAGAAATACAGAAACTGAAGCAGCAACTCATGCAGGTAAGAGCTGAATTTAATGTCCTGAAATGTTTAGACACGCATCCTATGGACCCTAGTGCCAGTTTTGCAAAGATTATTCTGACTGAGGTTCTTGACCACATATGACCATATGACTTCTGCTTTGGTGTTTCTTGCTAGAAATATCCCTAGTAAAGAGAGTATCTATCTGCAAAAATTTAGTGTGATCTGAGCAGATATTTAATGCAAATAGGAGAAAGGGTTGCTAGGGTTGCAGAAGGTTAGATTCTTTTTTTTCCTGCTTTGATAATGGCAATTGTCCCTGAAATTGCAAGTGGAATAAAGTGTTTTTCAATATGACAAAAACTAGCTGGAAAAAACCCCACTGAAATACAGACTGACTTGATTATGCTCTCTTGCAAGTCAGAGGGAGTTTTTGCCATTAAATTCAGCTTGAACAAGATTTGGCATACTGTCAAGGGAGAACAAAAGGAAAGGAGCACTCCTCTTAATAGCCGTGCACTCAGAGAGCATGTGGCGTGTGAGATGTCACAGAGTGCCCTTGTCCTTGCTGGCAGTCCTGGCGGGTGCACAGGCTGCAGGGGGTTCCTTGGGGACTGTACAGCGAGCGCTTGTTCCCTGTTCATCCAAGCCAAACCCAGGCACAACCAGAATAGGAGCCTGGGATGCAAGCCAGATGAAAACTCAAGCTGCCAGCCCTGATGTTGACATCATCTTAGAAGGGGTACAGTGCCACACAGAGAAAGGGTCTTGCTGCACAAGCTGTTGAGCATCTTGTCTGCCGCAAGAGCTTGAAAGGTTTTTGGCACTGTCAGGGAAACATCCAGCATTTTCTAGATTCGAACTTCTGAAATGTGCCTCCTCTCAAGAATGTAAATATGAATCCTTTACTGCTTAAAATGTAAAAGGTGATTTGGAAGGAAAGTAGAGCGAGCCTGGTTTTCACTACTTGCTAGAGAACAATAAATCCCTATGTGGTCTGTCCTATTTGCTGAAGAGTTAATTGTTTTATTTACTTCATTACCAAACTCACTGTGGGAAGTTTTGATCTGAGCTGTGACATGGCAAACACTGATGACATCTAGTACTTTGTACAAATAACTTTGATG
>NW_008702554.1:0-1144 GCF_000695815.1 Acanthisitta chloris
AGCTGCCATTTGGAACACTAGTACAGGGCTGCTGCCTCCAGCCCTAGCAAGGAACCCTGTGATCAGAGTCATCTTCTGCACTCAATATGGAAAAAGAAGAAAAAGAAAAACATAGGCAGTTACCCATGAGTTCTTGTCATGGAGCAGAGGAGGGCTATAGTGTTGTTCAGCCTGGTACTTCAAGCCTGTCCTAGCACTTACAGAGCAGTCAAATGTGTACAGACCTTCCCTTGAAGCAATGAGCTTGCAAATGACAAAATAACCCTTTGCATTTAAACAAGTCAGGGACAGAAAGCACACAGCTCCTTAAAACAAAACAATAAAAAGAAACTAACCCCCAACCAACCAACCAGGAAGACAACAGATGCCACAAACCAGAATACACACACACATACCATCAGCAAACTCAGGTTGCAGTAATGGGCTTATTGAAGCTCAGAGGGCACTAGCTAACACAGCTGAAGGTTAGGACTTAGATCAGAGTCACACAATTATCGCTGCAGTCTAGAGCAAATTGAACAACTGTCAACAAATTCCTAAAAGCTAGCAGAATACCTTTGTAATTGCTTCTCCTCCTCAAGAGGGCACCTGCATCAAATTATTTGGCTAGCACAGGCAAGAGCCTGACTCCCAGCAAGCTATCTCAGCACTGAAATGAATGTAGAGAAAAACAGGCTACTGGCATCTCTTATTCAATGATTTTTAAAAAAATCAATTCTTGTTAATTTGTAATATAAGTAGGAAAATTCTGATGTGAACATCAGGAAAAAATAGAGAAATTTTGGAAAAAAAAATTAATACTTACCACAGCATCTTCCTGTTTCAGACCAGTGTTAAGAGGCAAGAGGGATTCTTTCTTTGCTTAAAAATATAGATTTTCCTTTTTCCTAGAAAAACAAAGCTGTCTGTTACAAATGTCTCTAAGTGCCAGACCAGCAAGTACAACTTGACGTGCTGCTGGGAAAGAGAAAAGTGAGAGTGGCTTGCATGCCTTCCATTTTCCAAATGGGTAAGTGCCTTGAGAGATTCTGAGATTCAGTAAGTAACCAAAAATCAAAAGAAGCTTTGTGTTTGTTTGCTTGGGCATTGATTTTTTAACCCTGTCACCTTAGCCGTGGCAGGACTCCTGGTTGTTTCACATTTC
>NW_008702555.1:0-1144 GCF_000695815.1 Acanthisitta chloris
CTCCTCACAAACCCAAATGGCACCACTATGAAGAACATTGAGTCCATCCCAGAGGATCTGGTGAGGTGAGAATCAGGAGGTGGAAACAGCCTTGTGTGTTGTCTCTGGTGCTGCAGTCACCTGTTTGATACTCTTCTAACACACATCTCTCGCCTTCTGTCTTCGTCCAAAGTCTTTCCTCTATTTTCCAACTATCTCTAAAAAAATGAAGCCAAGATGTCTTGTCTTCTCCTTTCTGAAGGTCTTCCAGCATTGATACTGTATACTACACCATCTCCTTTCTTCCAGAACCTTTTACCCCATCAAAGTGGTTCATTGGGCCAAGATGTCTCTCGAGACAGCAGTAAGAAGATCCTCACTGCAAGGCTTTGAAGAAATGTGGGCAGTGGATTTGGTGGAAGAAAGGGAATGGGCTGTTCCTTCCCATGTGGTGATGGGAAACACCTGGGGCAGTTCACAAAGCCAAGCCAAGTATGGAAGAGAGAGAGATGTCTTCCCTGGAACAATGTCAGTGCAAGGCTGGAAGGGTCAGTGTGAGCCAAGAGAAGCTCTTGGTGTGCCAGTGTGGGAGAGTTGTGCCAACAGGAGCAAAGGAGCTTCCAGCAACAAATGACCTTGAGGTTCTTGGAGCTGTTCTTTATCCACCCTCATCTGTAGCAGAGATGGGATTTTCCTGCCCCTGTTTCATCATCCTCCCACACTCCATGAGGAGTTTGTGACAGGAGACCTGGGAACACTAGGAGTGACCCAGGTGTGGAAGTCTCTGGGCTGGCAGAAGGTGATGCAGTTCCACCCCAGGATTGCTCTGCTAATTCCATATGAAACCATGGATTTAGGTTATGAATTCAAACTGTTACTCCAAGCAAATACTCAGGAAGAACCAGTAGAAGACCTGTTGGGAATTTCCGAGTCTGAAGAGCAGAGGTGGCAGTGAGAGCTGGACAGAACATTTTGGGAGGCAAAGATGGGCCTGGGCCAGTTGCCAACATCAACTCCACCATCAGCCAAGCCTTGGAGTCCCTGACTAGGACTGTCCCTGTGCTCACCACAGCACTTCTGTGCAAGGCACAGACCTTCACAGAGGTCTGTCCCCGACATCTATAGACTCAGAGGATCGTTTAGGTTGGAAAAGACCCTCAAGATC
>NW_008702556.1:0-1144 GCF_000695815.1 Acanthisitta chloris
CCATGAAACAGCATCATTGCTTCAAAATGACATCTTCCCCTCCAGCACTCTCATCAGTCTGTGCAAACATCAGGATATTTTAGGTGATCAAGATAGGCCAGAAAGAGAGGAAGAAGGCAGCTACACTGCCCACCTACTCAGAAAACTCCTAAGGTTGTGGCCACTGCTGTCCTCTCACTGCAACCCTCAGCTGCTCAACTTTCAGACACAGGACACAGGAAACAGGAGCATTTCCAAGTCTCACTATACAACAACTCCCTGCTCCAGGTTGAACCCAAGGATGGCAAGTTCTATGCAGGGGAAAAATGGGAGCTACCAAGGTCAGTCATGATTAAAGACTAGCTATGATGGAAAAGCATAGGCTGTCACAAGAAGACAGCACCTCCACCAGCCACCTCCTTTTCCTGTACTCACAGGATGGGGAAATGATTGCTGGGCTTACCATCTCCCTGTTACCAAGTCAGCCTCACTAGAGACACATGCATGCTGAGAATGCCACGTACTATGTACACACCACCACTCCTACATGCACGATGTCAAGAGACAATGGCTGTGGTTTTGGGGTACCTGACCGTAGCAGGTCAGTTACAGTAAAATTATCTCTTTTTTAGGAGTCTGATTATTATTGGAAGTCTAGTGAGTTCAACCCTCCTCATAACACTGTTCTGTAGATACACATATTTTGGCTGATGCAAAAGATGTGTTGTTATAGTGAGGGTGTAAAAAAAACCAGTGGCATTCACACAGCTGAGGTCAAGCTATGTTGGCACTTTGTCAAAATCAGTGGTGTAGCCAAGAGTTTTTAATGAGCCTGGAATGCATTACCTCATTTGTCATACCTGGATCACTTACTCATGCTGAGACCAAAATAACCTTGGACCTTGTTGGCTGCTCAGCAAACCATGTAAGTAAACAGTACTGTACTCATGGCTAAAACATGTACCTTTTAATTACTTGCTCCACATTTCTTACTCTAGAGCACATCTAAGCAATTGTAATGCCCATGATCAAAGGTCCTGCTTTTCCAGGCCTCTCTGACCTGCGCAACTATTTCCTGATATGACTTTTGATTCTGGATTGCTGATACTCCAGTTTCTCATAAACACTTCAAAAGCAGGAGAAAAGAAGAGGGGAAAAAAAAAAA
>NW_008702557.1:0-1144 GCF_000695815.1 Acanthisitta chloris
GGGAGGCTGTTAATCACCACACATTAAGCAGTGCATATAAAGTTTGGGAAGCTTCTACCATTAGAGCACGGCCAACTGGTTTGGCTTTTTGGATTCTGAGCAAGAATTGTCAGTAGGATGGCTGGCAGTACCACAGTTACTCCCCTGGGGCATACCTGTATGAACATCCAGTGGCACTGCTTCAGACTAATGCCACAAGCAGTTCTGCTTCTGTTTAGTGAGAAGACTGGGCTCCTTCCCTGTTTTGGGATCCCTGTTCCTGCCATTTTAACATGACCTCTGCTACAAGTGGACTCCACACAGGATTAAAGCTCACCCTGGACAGAGTGTGTTCTCAGGCTGTGGTAAAGAGCATACAGGTTTTGGCTGCAATGTTTGGTTTGAAAGAAAAATACACCCAGACAAACAAACAGATAGAAACAGCAAAAACCCCACTCCAAAACAACCCACAAAATCCCACCACCAAATCAATGCAGCTCCTTTGGGCCAAGACTTGAACACTCAGACCCAGAGCCTGAAACAGCAGCCTGTTTTCACACCACTGTGTGTGACCAGCATTGCACTGCTGTGCTCAGAGACTGAGAAATGTGGCATTAAAGGGTTTTCTGGGCAGAGAAACCTAAGAGGAGGATTAGGGGCTGCTCTGCTTGTGATCCACAAATGGAATGGTCAAATCTGTAATGCTCCATAGTACTTCAGCCTCAAGAGAAGTCAGATTCCTAATATTAGAAACCATGTCTCCTATTTTACATGACTGCTGCAGAACAGCTCTTAGTGGGTTATATAAGCCATTAGGCTCAGAATCCAAATCACCACTGAAGAACAGTGAAAAGCTTGTATTTCTGCAACCCACATATCTCCAGTGCTCAACATTTTCAGTGTTTGTAACACTGGCATTTATCACTATCCGAAATAAATTTAGTAAACATTCCTCACCTTAAACACGTAATCACTAGGTAAACCTTTGTGGCAGGAATTATGGGAGCCATCAAAAACAATACTGAAAATAGCTCAAATGGAGACACTATGTTTTATTAACACTCCTTTGATTACATTTCTATTCCTAAAAAGAAAAAACAGGAACACACTTAAACCTAAGAATTCCATTACCATACAATTCTGGGAATGGAACATTGGTAAGTTG
>NW_008702558.1:0-1145 GCF_000695815.1 Acanthisitta chloris
GCTGACCTACCAGTTTGAGTTCAGAGCACCACAGACTGTGGCCAACTTCTACAACCCAAAGGAGGAAGAAATGGCCTCCTCAGAGACAAAACCAAGTGACCAGACCCCAAACCCACCTGAAATATCCTCCTCTTCCCCTCACAGACCCTTTTTGTCCTGAAGACGAAACCAATATCTCCAGATTTCACTCTTCCTTTCCCATCTCCCTGGTACTATTTCTACCCCTCCTCAGTGCTATGAACTATGGACTTGTATGAACTCTGGATTTCAGGCAACCTCCAAGAAATTCCAGGCAGACAAAATAGTTGCATGGCAAGATGGAAGAAGAAATGACCTCAGACACATCAAAGAAATTCAGCTGCAGGACACATCTCCTTTGTGGCACAGGATTAAGTGACCAAGTCCTGTGCATGTCTTACCTGCACACTCATTCCTGAGGCACCTACAGACTCCAAGGGATGGAAAACCCTCAGGTGCTACTGGGTTAGAAACAGTTTTGAGAGCAAAGGTCTAAGTCGAGGAAGGAAAAGACCTCAAAACCAAGGAGGATACATGGAACAGCACAAGGGACATCTGGAGAGTAAACAGAGGTTTCTTGCAGGTGGAGAGAAGAACTTGAAGCAGCAAACAGACAGACAGAGCCTTGGCAAACCACCACTGAGTTGTGACTGCTTCAAAGGCCAAAATATTGGGAATCTGTGGCAAGACAAGAGAACCTTTCCCACCCCAAGGGAGTTTTCCCAGTGCAGGTGTCTTCCCAAAGAACTCTTGGGACTCTCAGAAGAACAATCTCATGCCCAAAGCACACATGGAATGTTCAGACATGTATGAACAAACACAGCTTCCCTCTCTAGGGAAGGAGAGCCCAAATGCTCTGGCAGGTTTCCTAGTCCTGACCGATCCAGAACAATCCAAAGGCAAACTCCAACTCCACTTGGAGTCACTGAGAGCATGAGCTCCATCCCACTGACTTCCTGCTCCAAGAAGTAAGTACATGGAGAACGTGGACATGGGACTATTTCCCATTCCAGGTCACATCGGAACTGTGTTGTGGTTTCTGTCAGGGAGTTTGGAACTGGAATTTTTCCTGTCACTTTGGGCTTCCAACTCAGCTTGGTACATGTAAAAGGTTGCATATGAGTTTG
>NW_008702559.1:0-1146 GCF_000695815.1 Acanthisitta chloris
TAAACAGCTTTTTATTACCTATTGGGTCTCTGGCCTTGAACGTCAGTCATCTCACCCCTTGCCAGTTTCTGATAGTCTGTCATGGAGAACTGAGGCCCAACCATGAAGGCACCATAGAAATAGGAGAATCCTGAGACCTCCAGCAAGGTAGGAACTCCCCGGACAGCAAATCGCCGCTGCTCAGGGGTCAGGAACTCCTGCACCAAATGGAGTGGCATTAACATCATCCCGTGGGATTCATACTAGCTCTGGATGTTGCATTCTCATCCTACCTCCTTACCGGTCTCAGTTCTTGCTCTCCATGTACATAGAACTTTACGCTTGATACTTCACATCCATTCCTATCCCCAGCCCTCTCTATCCCCACCCCCTCTAAACAGCAACAAGATGCAATGGTTGAGACCAGTTGCACAGATCTCTATTCCCGAATAAGCTCAAAACATGGACGGGATCTGTTGACATGCATCCCTGCCAGCATAGTAGGCATAGTAAAAGCACTGTATCTGACCTATTCCAGTTCCTGAGTGCAATTGCATGTACTCTCCCAAGACCTTATTATCCTACTTCTTGATGCAAAAATTCATTGCCTTTAAATACTTGAAACTTCAGCTTAGGAAGTTTCAGCTCGATCTTGTTTTCTTGCTGTCAGCAGTGATTCCATGGATGCTAGGGATTCAGTCAGGTCCCAAACAGGAGACAGGGAATGCAGATCCTTGAAGCAGGATTAAGAGACTGTAGCGAGTGCAGTGCCCTCTCCCACACATTGTGCTATACAACTTCTCTCACTGTTTCATCTGCTCTAAAAGCAGGGCTCTAACAAAGTGTAAAAGGCAACCATTCATGATGATATGGTAAGACTGAATTGAGATCCAGTATTGATGGTCTGCAAGTTAAAGGTACACTACCCACAAGACACAGAGTGTCAGGAATTGGGATTCTAAAGCAACAGATCTGGTGGAAGGAGATGGTGGGAAATTTGAATGGGGGCAGAGTAATATCCTGATATAACTGAAACAACTTTTGTTCATCTTTCATTGCTACTGTCTCTGTTCCATATTTCTTTCCACTCCAGAATTCAGTGCCCTCAGACACTCACAGAGGTTCCCCCTCTCAGCTATGGCTGCAGGGAACATGTGGAGGATTCAG
>NW_008702560.1:0-1146 GCF_000695815.1 Acanthisitta chloris
TGTTTAAAATGTAGATGAGGTATCATTAGGTCTCGGATACCTAAGGGACATGAGAAGCACCTGTATAATGTTTGATTCTATTCCGTAGTAAGCTTGAAACTTCCAAGATCTTTTTGATGGGAAAGTGATCTTAATTCAGAGCAAGTCTTGCCTCCTGTTTTGATACTTTCTCTTGTATATTCTAAATGAAAATGAGGTGATTCTTGGACTGTGGTAGTCTAAACTTTGTCCTTTGTTTCCTCTTATCTGTATGAAAGCTCCTTCCTCATTTGGAAGTATTGCTTTTGAACAGATAAAGGTTAGGTGTTCAGAGAAGTTGGTGTTTCTTTAAAATGCATCATCTATGATGATGATACTCTTTAAAAACAGAGCACACAAAGTGATTAAACAATGCTACTTTGTTTATCCATGTGTATCCCATGTCCTCTCTAAAAGGAACCAAGGGATATTTCACTCATTAGTCTCCTATAAAATTGGAGGAGGAGCTGGTAAGAGTTGATGTCATTTGAAAGAATGGCTAATCTGTAAGAAGTTCTCACAGCTGCTAGAGTTGTGTGCTCACTCCAGTGCTTTTCTATGGATAATATCTTGACAGAGCTTTAGCTGCTGTGTTGTCAGGTTCTGTAATCAAGACATGGAGCAAAGACCTTTGTGTGCCTATGTGCTGCATTATTTCAGATATCTCTTTGTAGGTATAGGCTCACATTTGTAAAGACACCTTGATGTTGCAAGGAATTCTGAAAAACAGGTTTAGATCTGAATAAGCGAAATGCTAAATTCTGAAACTGTGCAAAGCCTTTACAGTCAAACTTGCCCATTATGATTTGACACTTAATTCTCTTGCATTTCAGATGTTTACCGTCAGAAATAAGCTAATGGGAAATATAGATTATAAAATGCATGTGATAATAGATATTTGCATTCTTTCCTGTTTAGGTATAAAGCATGTTTTTTTATGTCAAAATGACCTTTTCTCTTTTCTTCTCCCCCCAGAATTTTAAATCGTGTGTCAAAGTGTACAGTTTAGATCTCACTGGTGGAATCTTTCCCTCAAGAGGGAAAGCAAGAAACACTAAATTCCTCAGCTTTCAGCCTATCAAAAAATTTCACAGCCATGGAGACAGAGAGGATAGTGTTAATGAAGGT
>NW_008702561.1:0-1147 GCF_000695815.1 Acanthisitta chloris
TTCAGCAGTCTTGAAATTCTGACTACAGGATTGCAAAGGTAGGGAGACAATCAAGTTATTTTCTACAGATGTAGTAGAAAAAGAATAATTATTTTCCCTAGATAAAAATCATCATAAAATAGGAGTTCTTTCATCATGAAACTCCAAACCTCTGGTGTTTTCTGGCTACCCTCCTTCAAGAACATATTATGACCCTGTTCCTGAGAATGTGTTGCACACTGAGAGCCTTTCTCAAAACCATTCTCCAAGACTGATTGCTTTCTGTCAAAGGGGCAGCTGAGAGAGCACACAGAACTCTGTGTGTTCCAGGCTATAAGACAGACACAGCACTCAAATCAATAAAGTTCATATCTTACAAGGGTTTTGTTCAATATAAGGAAGCATTTATAGCTTTCTGCATTTAGTCATCTCTCAATAAATTCTATAGAGATTATTTTGTGTTGTATTTAATTAGCAAAAACTGTGCTTAAGATCTCTCAACTTGACAATTGTATAAAGTGATTGTGTGGAGTATTAGCTACTTGGAAAACAATCATAAATCCGCTTGTTAACAAGATAGCCACCAGCTACCTGGACATGGTGCCAGTGGGTTGGCATAAAATCAATCTGTCAATGGGCTGGGGAGAAAGAAACAAGAGAAATAGTCAGGCTCAGTTCTAATTACTTCAGTATTAAAATAACTGCAAAGAGAGATGAGCATGAGTCATTTTCTTTGGGGCCAAATTTTTCTTACTTTGAGTCACGTTGAGCAATATTGTGCAATGTGTGGTTCTGCAAAAATCAATGAGATTCTCATCAAGTATTATTCAGTGTTAATCTGAATATCTGCAATTGGCTTGTAGAGTTTGAGAGTGAATTTTGAAAGTAGTTTGGGATGAAGATACGGCATAGAAAGAAGCCTTTTCTCCTTGCAGTGCTGGGATTGGAGAGGGTTGATATCCCATTCCTATCTCAGCCCTTGTTTTCTAAACTTGCAGACTAGCTCCCAAGTTTTCACAGGGTTTAGATCATCTGTCACACAAAGCAATAGATCCTCCTGCCCTGAGAAAGAGACTTTGACACAACTGATTTTAAGACATTTGGGTAGAGGGGAAGTGTTGAAGTGGAAAGCTAATCACTTTTTAAGGGAAACTTAAAATCCGTAGAT
>NW_008702562.1:0-1135 GCF_000695815.1 Acanthisitta chloris
AAAAAAAAACAAGAGGAAAAGCTTTTAATTTTAGCTAAATACCTTTTTTTTGCACAGTATTTACTCCAATGGGATTATCCAATTTCCACTGGAGATTACTCACTGGCAAGAGATGGAAACGAATAGATGAAGTCAGTTGGTTTTTATTATTTTTTTTCATCTTCACACAGACATTGATCTTTTCCTTTACTGCTATCCATGTAGCAGTCTGGAGGAACTGTATATATTCTCCCATGAGAATGTTTATTAAATATCTCAACATAAAAACATGTGACATCACATTTGTTCAGCACTATATTATATACATTCACATATAGTATAGTAGAAGTGCTATGTTAAATTAAGTGATATCAGCAGTGAGATGCTACTGGCTCAATAAAAATAGGTCATTTTTAAATAGAGTAAATAGCATGAATATATGATTATTAGAGAAGAACTTGTTCTGTTAGTTTTCTAAACAATTCTGAACAAGTTTACTTATAAAAAGCAATTATGTCCACTTACCCACCAGCTTTGTATCCATTAGAATTCAATTAAACTGATGCATTTTAAACCATCCTTTGTATCCATGATAGTTGTGGGGCACTGAAACAATAAACACTTTATCAGACTAGGCTAGGTATGTGAAAACAAGTAATTTGTTTGTCACAATAAAATAGGATTAATTTATAACCTCTGTACTTAAGGCATAAGGAAATCTCAAGTTGATAAAATTTTTGAGCTACCCTAAAAATACATAATCCTAACAACAATATCCTAATAACAGTAAGAAAAGGTGCACAGACTCTTGAACAAGATAAGATAATGGTTTGCAAAGGCATAAAAAAGTTAACTTACAACTAAATAACCAGATATGAAATTTTACAATTCAGTTCAATTGATATAACTGTTTCACCCTTTCTGCTGCCAGCTAGGAAAAAAGTCTGGAACATGTGTTTAAGCAGCAGGCACTGAACCTGTTGTGCATGTTTGACTTGCCCTGTGAATGTGCACAAACCCAGGCTGCACTCACAGGTGAAAGGTAAATGCTCCTCCCTTCTGAGGTACATTTGACAAACATTCCACTGCCCTAAAAACATATGGAATTTATATAGGAATTGGTGGAAGCATCAGTTCATCCTACTTTGACTCCTCC
>NW_008702563.1:0-1150 GCF_000695815.1 Acanthisitta chloris
CCTTAAATTCTATGATTCTAATAAAATACCATGCATGAGAGAGCAAGACATTAACATTGTGAGAGCCAGGAGGATACAGGTTTATTTTCTCTTGTTTCAAAAGAACAACAATAATCCTCAATAATAATATGCCACAGACTTGAGGAAGAGAAAATTCAGCTCTGATCTCAACCTGCCCCAGATCACTTTGCTATCACACATCAAGTATCCAACATCCAAAGCCAAAGCACCCTGAGTTCATCAGGGAAAAACAAACCAGAACAAAGTGATTTTCCTTCTAGGAGTCCATTCTCTTATGTTAGGGATAGAAGATGATTTCACCAGTGTTTTCTTCATGCCACACAACCGATGCAGAGCAGGTACACTGAGCTTGGCTTCTCTTCTCTCAAGTTCCGCGGTCCAGCATGGTCGAGGCTCCCAAGGAAGCAAATTTCATTTCAGCCAGATCCACTTGTCCCCAACGTCAGCATTGTAGCCTTCCTTGTATTTGCGCCCAGGAAGCTAGAGAAAGTACAAAGCTCAGTCAGAAAAGATTGTCACTCTTCACAGGCATTTCTGAAGTGCCTCACGGTATCCGCAAAAGATGAACTATATTTTTACATTGTAGCAATAAAACTTAAGAGACAAATCAGCGTCTTGGAAAAACCTGAGCTGTGCAGCTGAAGGGAGGACCCACAAAACCCACTGTGCCATGAGATGCATATAAATTAGGCCAGTAATCTCAACAGTATGTTCCACCTGGATTCATCCAACTCCTCTCCCCAGCCTGGAGTAAGAGAGACCCCCTCTAAGCAGAGCATGCAGCAGAGGGATTGAATCAGCCAGCAGAATCTCATGCCAAAATAGGCACACATTATTAAACACATGAACTACTTCATGCATGAAATACTGAGTTAATTATGATGTTAAATTAAACCATTCGAATGAAATTGCAGATTTAGCCTTTGAGAACTGAACTTAAGTTCATTAAAGCAAAAACAATATCTGCCTGTCTTCATAAGCAAAGCCAGAAACTACTATTTGGTGGGAAAAAAATCCAAAGATTCTGAAATCCTCTACCCAAATTCCACTGGTACACACTGGGACCTGAGCAACAACCTCCAAGCCTCAGGTATTGAATCAACATAGAATCACAGAATTTAAAGGCTGG
>NW_008702564.1:0-1136 GCF_000695815.1 Acanthisitta chloris
AAAACCAACCAAACAAAAAAACCAAACCTACAACAAAAAACCCCACAAATGGGAAATTTCTAACAAAGTTTGTATTTCCACTGTATAAATTACAGGAGTCCACACATCAAGAATGGTTGACAACCACTGCACCAAAATATGCTTTACATATAGCATTATACCAAAAAATAATCAATGTGATCACTATCAGTATTAAATGTCATGACGGATTCATCAGCTGTCTCCTAGATACAAAAGTCTTCAACAGCACTGATGGTTGAGATCTGTAACTAGTTCATTCTCAATCCTAACCTGTAAATCATTTGTAAATGCCTTTGTTTTTCATAAACACACTAAGAGATGACCAAAGAACCAATCTGAGAACTGGGAAAGCACATACATGTGGAGTTCAATACTCATATTTGTTAATATGAAATTGGGAGGATTCAGAGACAAAAAGCTGAAATCCAAGCTAAAATAAAGGCAGAGCTTGCAAATCTTTAAAGGCAGCATCTTTTAGATTGATTACATTACAATTTATTCTTTTAATTGGAAATTAAATTACATGATGATGAATAATCAGATAATGCTTTGACAGTCACATTAGGAATAAAGTGCAAAACATCACCTTTTTTACAGACAAAATATTAGGGCACACTTTCCCTGAATTCAATATAATTATTTTGAGCATGAAAAAGTGAAATGCAAATTTCCAACTCTGTTTCTTTGCCAAATCTGTATTTGGAGTTCATACTTAGGGGGGTGTGGTGGGGGAGTAAAAGCAGGGATGAGAGAGCTATTATATTAAGTTTTACAAACAAATTCAACCATTAAGCTCTTTTTCATTTTCTGTATGTCTAAATGCAGATTTTCATGCTTTTTTCCATACATTCTCTGAACATAAATGACAACTATTACAGTGGGGAAAGAGAGTACTCACAGAAGAAGAAAGTTCAACAAAACATGGAGAGAGAATTAAATTTTATATTTATGCCTCATTTTTGTCCTTGGACCATCCTCCTAGGGGTCTGCTTTTGTTGTGGTCTGTGTTACAGCCTGTTAACATTTATATAACTAACTTCCAGGAGGGTTAAATAAGCTAGAACACCTCAAACGAAGTTGGGATCACAGCTGGATAAAAGCTGAAGAGAAAATAT
>NW_008702565.1:0-1150 GCF_000695815.1 Acanthisitta chloris
TGAATTTTTGATGGCTCCAAGACCAATCTTTGATAGATTAAGTCTGAATTTTTGGTGGATTCAAGATGAACTTTTGATCGATCCAAGACCAATTTTTGGTAATTTTTGCTGGAAATGAACCTCTTAACTCTCCTTTTTCACCACCAAATGACCTAAATTCCTCTTTCTTTTTGCAACTTGGAGGTTTTTTGAGGCCCTTCCAGTTCTGGAAGCATCTCCTGTGCTTCACCCCCAATGGGAATTCTCCTTCTCATCCCAAATCTTGAAACAAACGGAAACGATCGCTCGACGTTCCGAGAGAAACGTTCTCTCCTCACCCAGACTGAAGCTGGTGGTGACCCCAGGAGCTCTGGTTGCTCTTCCACCTCCACCAGTTCCTCTCTCCTCCTCTTTTCCGCCAGATCTGGCAATCTCCTCCTCCCCCTTCCGCTCACGGCTCGTTACTCCCCTCGTTAGCCTCGCGGCTATTTCTGGCCTCGACCTCTCTCGTGTTTCCTGTGGCTGGGGGAGGATGTTGGTTCCAACCCCTTGAGAAACCTACTGAGCTTTGGGTCACTTTTGGGTTGGGATTGGAAGGAGGAGGAATCATGTGGAGCTAGGAAGGAATTCCAAGCTGGGAGGGTGGGAGAGGTTGGGCTGGAATTCCCAGAGCAGCACTGGGAATGTTCAATCCAGGTGGGACAGGAGTCTTGGAGGGCTGAGATGAGGTTTGAGACCAGGAGCTGCTGGTGGAAGAGGAACTGCAGCTTTGGGGCTTGGGTTGAGTCACCTCTTCCTGTGCCACCACCCCAGGGGGAGGGAAAACTCACCCGGAATTTGGAGCCGATCCAAGCAGGATTCCATGGATTTGTGGTGTCTTGGGTCATGGGCAACTTGTGTCAGGGTGGGAAAACCCAAAGGAGATGTTTGAGGAACTGGGGATGAAACTTCTTGGGTCACTCCTGGGTGAACAATGGGGATTCATCTCATTCTTCTCCTGGTTTATCCCATTTTTATCCTGATTTATCCCATTTTAATGGGATCCATCCCATTTTTTTCCAAATTCATTCCATTTGTGTCTTGATTTACCCCATTTTATACCAATTTATCCCATTTTTTGGGCATGGCATCCATGAGTTTCCATTTCCCAGTTCTCCATGGGATCCCATCT
>NW_008702566.1:0-1151 GCF_000695815.1 Acanthisitta chloris
TTTTTTTTTTTTTATCCACAAAACAATGCTAACCAACAGACATATCAAAGAATAAGACTGAAGGATATCAACGCCTTTACAACTACTTTTGCAATTATCTTCTGGATTAGGTACTTTGATGACTTTTTCTTTTTTTTTTTACACGTTTTGTAAGAAGGTAAATAGCCCAAAAATCAGCAGCAAAAATATTACAACAACAAAACAAGTAAATACAGTGCCAATGTGTCATGTTGTAGAAGAGAATACAAAGAGGACAAACAATGATAACTTAATCATATAAAATGACACAGAGCTGAAATACAGTGCACTTAAATATCTATGTGACAAAGAATGTTAAATTCTGTACTTAGTATGCAGGTTTTTATAAACATAAAATCTGAAAAGTCTTTGTGCTTAAACTTCTTTTTTTTCCTGTTAAACAGAATTAGTTGCTTACTTCCAATACTGCCACTGTAACTGATATTACAACAGATCACAATTTTCACAGACACATCAACATTAAAACATTTACCTATGAGAAAATAAGTCACTTCTCATTAGTTCACAGTGCGAAAAAGTGGTGTACACTCTGTCTTGAGAAAGGCTTTCAGTTATTCACCAAGCCAGTTGCAGAAAAGTCCTGATACCAGACGCAGTGCTAGATTTAAAGAATGGAAAGCAACACATCACATGTTGGGAGGAAAAAAAATAAATGTCTCGTTTCTTCATGGATATCGTCTAAGTGACCTTCGTCTTCTGTTGTAGAAATGCCTGAGCCCATGTTGCCGTGAAAAATTCATCATGTAATTTTGTTTGCGAGTGCTGTTGGAATCAAAGGGTGGAGGAAGAGAACAGTGTCAGTTCCTTTTGCATGTACTCTAAATTCTTTTGGAGCAGTGAGCTAGTGGGACTGATTCTGCTTTGTCCTTGCATGGCCTTTCCAGCCTGTGCAAACTGGTGTGAAGCACAGCCCTTGTGTAAGTGCAAGGTACAAGGCAATCGAGAATCCGTCCCACTTTGCTTTGACTTACAGTTCATTATCTTAAGGAAAGATTAAGACCTTTCAGCTAATGAAAACTGGTGCTGCCTAGGGCCAGATTCACTAAAGCTGTATGCACACTTCATAGCCCTTCAGATATGTTTCTCTACACTGGTTTTGTACTCCATTTATC
>NW_008702567.1:0-1147 GCF_000695815.1 Acanthisitta chloris
AGTGAAGGCTGAAAACATAAGACTTAATGCAGAGAGCAAAGATGGGTATCAGGATTTGGCCCACTGTTGGAAAGGATTTTTACTATCAAAAAATAGCCTTCACCCTGAAGATGTTCCACCACATTTAGGAAATTCCTGTTCTCAGTGTTAGCCCAACTAACACAGCAAAGGAGCATGAAAGGAGCAGCCTGCCATAGACAAGAACAGCATTGTACACACACAGAACTGGGAAAAAGTTCTGTTACTATGATAGATTTGTGTAGTAACAACCAAGGATGATAAATTTCACAAGTTGATCAGGGTTAAACTGGTAAATCATGCAATCAGTTATGGGTTAAATATTAAGAGAAGATACTCTCCAAAAAAAGGACAAAGTTGATTACATTCTTTCAAATGACTCCCAGATGTTAAAATATGCTTTCCAATGAAAATAGTTATATAATCTACAAACCTGAACACAATGTCAAAGGAATGGTAGTGAAAATTACTGAGTTAACAATTTAGGCCCATGGCCATTTTTCTCTCTAAAGACACAGAAGAAAACTTTGCATGTCCTGAGAGCTGCTGAAGTGAAAAATTCTGAATTTAACAGATTTCATACTTAATGCATTAACTATAATCTTTTCACTGTAGGCTAAAATGCAGTCATTTTTTCACATTTTGTGACAATGTGATTTATTTATAAGAAGTGTTTCCTATTTCTATGGCTTGCAATGTATGCCTTGGAACTGAGGAGCAGGCACTCAAAGTCATTTAACTCTGTAACTCTGTAACTGCAAATGCCAGTGACAATGTGGAAATGCACCTTACTTGCATATTGCTGTAGAACAGATTTTCCCTGTTTAATACACTCTTCTCGGTCATTACTTTTTATTTTTCTTTGAAGAATTAACAGCCTCAGGTGCCCAAAATCATTCAATTTGCCAGTTCATCCTTCATAGTCTAGATACTGCTTATAAACTTTTAGACTAAAAATAACATTTGGGTTCTTTATATTTAACTTCTATAAATTAGAATTTTTGAGATGTTACTCCTGGTTTCAGTAGTTGCTTCTTTGCTCTTCGTATTGTTTTGCAAATTAGAGATGAAATTCTTATCCCAAACTAGGATTTCCAGGAAAATATCAAATGAATGGAGCTTCTGGGAA
>NW_008702568.1:0-1152 GCF_000695815.1 Acanthisitta chloris
GGCGGTGGTTGATGTGAGCCTGTAAGTCCCTCTGGGACAGGTAAGTTCTCTTGCAGCCTTGGACGATGCTACACATGAAGAGAGACCCTCGGACGCACTGCTCGATTCGCTGCACGGGTTCGTTACACCTGAGTCGAAAAGAACATTGGTTTATTGCCACCACAGGGAGATCAATATGCCTTTCTTTTCCTGTTCTAACTCAACCAGTTTACCATAATAAGCCAAATTAGAACTGACCATTTTTCTCCACTGTAGGAGTGAGAGAAACTTTTCGTCGATTTTTAAGTTCACCTAGTTTTTAAGTCTCCAAACACAACGTAAAGATTTCAGGAGGGAGAAATTTTTGAGTAGCATCACTCTCTCTCACAAGTTCCTTCTCTGCATTAAGACTTAACAAGGGTCACTCTCACTAAGTAAATGAAACTGATGTTTATTCCTTTTCAAATTACAGCATTAACAACTTACCTACCCATTTACTTAAACACTGATCTCTTCCAATCCCAACATATGGGATATGAAACTAGAGAGTACTCTACTGTCTCTGCTAAATGTACATAAATAAGAGCCATGTGAATACAGGATCTGAAATAAGATACTTAAGTTACTTTCTGCATTTCCTTTAACAACAAATCTTGAGATAACTTACCCTGGACACATCTTGTCTCCCTTTTTCTCATGTAGTATAGCACAGTCATAGCAGAAAACATGTTTGCAAGGTATCTAGAGACAGAAAAATGCTCTGTTAAGACCTTGTATGGAAATATCTTTGCCACTTCACAGAATACACTTCCTCCCTCCAGCACATTTGTAACAATAACAGTAACTAAGTTCCCTATGCACAGAAACCTCCTGGCACAGTCTCTGTTGAGTTTGGGGGCGTTTGGAGTGGTGTTGTTTGGGTGTTGGCAAAAATGTATCGGCAAAAGTTTGAGTCTTGCACTAATACCAACACTGAACAGACACAGAAATTGCATCTGCAGTCTAATTCCACTTGCCTTGCTGGCAAGGAAGGAAAGTTTTAAAAGCATTAACTGCCATTAATCAGATCCTGAAGCCTGTTACATCACACTTCGAAATCTAAATTAATCTCAGGGATTTTTTAAAGGGACATGGAAGGGAACAGTGTTTTCTAACTTCACTGCAAGTCTTCAA
>NW_008702569.1:0-1153 GCF_000695815.1 Acanthisitta chloris
TCACTGCACTGGAGGCTCCTCATAGGCCCTAGGGCACTCAGGGTTGGTTGTTGATGGTTCCACATCACTTCCCTCAGTTGTGGTTGAAACTGCTGCAAAGGAAACAAAGTCAGAGCAAAGTGGAGACACCCTCCACACCCTATCCCACCCCCTGCACAGGGGTCTCTGCCCTGAGACTTTGGCCATGGAGGTGCAGGTAGAGATGGGGTCTCCAAGCAATGCCCTGGGCACTGAGGAGGAGGAAGAGAAAGGAAAGGGGGAAGTTTACTACCAGCTTTGCTCCCGGAACCATTTTACCTGCAGAGACTGTCACCTTTGTGGTGTACCACGCATTGAACCACAATATCCTCTTCACCCCACAGGAGTACCGACCTGCATCCCCTGGCACGGCACCACTCAGCATCACTGTGAACGAGTGTGCCGTGTGGTTGTCCCTCATGGACACCCTGCCCTGTGTCACCATCACCTCCGAGCCATTGGTTTGAATGATGTTGGTGAAGCAAAACCAGAGGAACCTCTGGCGGCACCAGTACTTGGTGTAGAGCTCATAGCCCAGGTTGTAGTTGCAGGACACTGCCAATGAGCTGCCTTGGTCAACTGTCACCTTCTTGGGGCACATCACTGCCCAGACACCTGCAGGGGACAGGGAGGGGTGCTGTGAACATGTCCTGGCATTGCCTGGGGGAACCTGGAGGGATCTGAGCCCAGGATTCTTGGGTGCACCCTGTCCCTAGAAAGGCTCTGTCTGTGCTCCTGCTGTGCCAACATGAGATGTCTCTAGTCATTAAAAAAGAGCCCCCATCAAGCATGTGTGTTATTAAATGAGCAAAAAGCCTTATTCTCAGGGTTCTCATGGCAGCAGAACAAGCACATCTTAGGGAACACCCCCTGTAACTGCCCACTGGCCATGAGAAAAGGTTGGGGTCAGCTGGGCTCTTACTGTGACCACACTGTGCTTTCTGCTCTGGCTCAGCCCCAGCCTCTCTGCAGCTCTGCCTGAGATGCAATTGCCTGACCTGTGCTCTTGGCTCTTACCTGGGAAAAGGGTCCAAATCAGGAAAATCCTCATTTTCCAGCTTCCTGCTCCCAGTGTGGAATTTTCCCTGTGGTTACTCATGAAGAACCCCATAGGATGGAACCAGGTTCACACACA
>NW_008702570.1:0-1152 GCF_000695815.1 Acanthisitta chloris
AAAAAAAAAAAGGAGTTTTCAGTGATTTCTCAGCAACATAAGGAACCCTGGAAACCAAAGTTCTTCTGGATGTGGATGACAGGAATATCTATTTGTTATCCAAAGAGGGACCTGCATCTATACTGCCTAGCTGCAGGGAACCTGCATCTGTATATTTATATAATCCCTACTGAGGTCAATGGGAATAACAGCAGAACAGAGTTACCATATTTTAGTACACGGCAATCTCTATATTTAACTTGATGAGACAATCAATGTACCTCTTCTGTTTCTGTTCTTTGAATGCACAGTTAGCCTGCACCTTACACTTCCCACAAGTCTCTAGGAGAGTTGTCACTTTATATCAATATTAATAGTCATCCTACCTCTGCTGATTTAGAGTTCAAGATTCTGTCTTCGGAGTAACATCTTCCCATGTGAAAGCCTTGTTCTCCAGCTGCATGAGCACTTCTGATGTGTTTCAGTTCTTCTCACATGATTGAACCAAGAGCACCTTAACTTTATCACTTCTAAAATAAAAACCAAATGCCATTTTTCTATCCTGCTACCTGCAGGTTGCTGCCGCATCCGAGGTGAAGCATAGTGGCAGAACATCACACCATGAGAGACTTCCCAGTTCTCTGCAAGAAAACATCTTCCTTCAAGCCATTCATCATTCATCTCTACCTTTCCGCCATTTAAATCTTCACCTATAGGCTGGTCAAGACTCAGATGAAGGATTTCCAACCTGATCGAGTGTATAATCCCTTTCACTCTTTGTAGCCCAAGGGCGAATTGGAGCCTGAACCATCACTGAGTCTGAAAAAGGCAAAAATGTTTGAGACAGACAGTGTCTTCCTCAAATTTTGTAAGAGAAAGTTACTTGTTTCCTTCACAACATAGCCTGAAGATACATTCCTTAAACACTCTGACATCAAGTCAACTAACTGGAGCAGTTTAACACAGAAATCTATGGCAATGAAAGAACACAGTAACTGTCACATATTTGGTCCCTCGGCCTTCAAGCAAATGAAATCATCGTTGTTGTTCCGAGTTGCAGTGCTGTATTTACGGGGGGATATTGATCTCAATTTGCTCTCCTTCACATTGAAATAATGCAATTGCTTATTTCACTGTGGGAAATCAGGGGACTTTAAATCCTTTTGAAGAATA
>NW_008702571.1:0-1133 GCF_000695815.1 Acanthisitta chloris
TGATGATCTCAGAGGTCTTTTCCCACCGTAATGATTCTCTGATCCTCGTGGGGGGTTGTTTTGGGGGGCTGGGGGAGCTCCAAGATACTTTTATCCCCCCAAATATTTTCATTCCCCCCAGGCACACCTCGGACTGTGTGTTAGAGTTAAATCACCGAGGTTAGAGTGAATAGAAAGTAGCTAAGGAGATGGTTTTCTTAACAAACACCATTGCTCTTCAGCAGAAAATCAAGGTATAGAGTTGTTTAATAAAATAAAGGAAATATGAATTTCAAAGTCCTTGGGGAATGGTTAGATGATGATTTTGGATGTCTACTGGACTCCTGAAAGAGGCTCGTTGGGACTGGACTGGGCTTTGAGGGACCTGAGTTGGTGCCAGGGTGTCCCTGCATCAGGTGACATTCCCAGTTCCCTTCTGACCCGCAACCCAGTGAATGATGTGGCAAATTAAACTGGGATCTGAGCTGGTCACATGGAAGTAAACCCAAAGGCAGTGAGTGCCAACTGCCACGGCTCAGGTGTGGGATAACAACATGGAAACAGGATTCTCCTACTCACTTCCTACATGGAGCCAACAGCTGCTTCAGCATCTGCTGCTTTTCCATCACTTGGGAAAAGAGTCTAGAAATAGAATCTTGAAAAAGGATTTGTGGGATAACCAAGCCCAGTTCTCTGCCATTCCAGTCAGTCTCTGTATCTCTCTTCCAGAGCCTTTGGATAACTGGGAAGGTTTCCTGTTCCTATGAGCTCTGAGGAAGCCTTGGGATTACTGTGTGACAATCAGGAACCTCAGGTGTCCATCCCAGGATTATCCACAGCCATTTGCTCTTACTGCCAGATTTGTTCTCTAGTTTAAACCTCTGTTTTCCCTCACATTTATCACCAGATAATCAACTCAAGTCTTTGCTGTTATTTCAAGGACAGAAATCAAACAATCCTGGGTTTGCCTACAAAACTGTCCCTATGCTGGTCATGGCCCTCTGTGTGATCCCAACTTTGGGTCACTCACCTGAAAGATCAGGGACACAAATTTTGCTCTGCAGCTCAGGTCATACCTTTCCAGAGCTCTGCACAGGTCATCCACCTGACTCTGTACCCTGGAAATCTCTACATAGAATCATAGAATCAACCAG
>NW_008702572.1:0-1153 GCF_000695815.1 Acanthisitta chloris
GAAAAGATGTAAAAAAGTAAAACATTTCAATCAAACTTTCAATTGGCTTTGCAAAGGTTTGGATTTGTATCAACTGAAATTTCCTTATATTGAGCTTGACCAGAAACATGAATGCCTGACACAAGTAAGATTTTTGGGGGATACCTCTGGTAACTATCTAGTTTAAACTCCTGCTTTAAGTGAGACTGCTGCCAACAACCAACCAGGTCAGCTATGGCTTTTCCCAGCCAAGTCCGGCAGGGATTGAAATTTCACTACATCTGAGGAACAGGTTCCCACTTTGTGCCAAACTCCTTGTAGAAAACTTTCTCTAATATCCAGTCTGAACTTGACAAGCTTTTGCAGCTATTGCCTCGTGCAACACCATACTGCACTGCTGTTTGACTCCCCATCAGCAGTTGTGGCTGTTGCGAGGCTGTTCTACCCTCTGCTCTTCCAGTCTAAACCAGCCCAGATACCTCCCTCATTTTTTCTCTTGGTGCTTTTATCCTGGCAGCTCTCTGATGGATCTACTCCAGTTTCTCAGCAGTCTGAAATGGGGAGCATCAAAACAGGACACAGTAATCCTGGGGTGGACAAGAATGCAGGGTTGGTAATTCCTCTTGTTCTGACGCCCATGCTGCTCCTAATGCAGCCAAACATGGTTTGCCTTATCCATGATGAGAGCACAGTGCTGTCTCCTGTCCATTGCATCCACTCGATAACACACAGACATTTTTCAGCACCTCTTTTAGACCATCACTTCCTTGCCTGTACCCATAAGTGGGTTTTTTCAAGCCAGTCATGTTATTTGGACCCTGTAACAGCCATCAACTGGGCAAAAATACACACCAAATTGCCAATGTCTTTATGATCCATAATATAGAATTAATGTAACAAGGGAAGAAATCATATTACATCTCTGATATGTTGATATCATACTGACACACACTGATTACATTATACTAATAGTCTAAAGCTACATAATTCTGTCCCAGAACACGAACATTATGACGGCAGATAAGACCCTGGAAGCCTTTAGTTTTCAGGCTGACACTGGAGACATTGTCATTAGCTGCCATGGATAAAAAGGTTGAATGTTTCTGCTTACAATGTATTCAGTACAAGAAAGTCCAAGAGATGTTGAAATCCCACAGATTCCAGATGGTTTTTT
>NW_008702573.1:0-1147 GCF_000695815.1 Acanthisitta chloris
ATCAGCAGCTCCTCACAGGTAACTACCACTACGTTTGCCACAGAGGAAAAGGACACCTTCAGCACAGAGCCCTTGCTTAGCAGTGTCCAGGCTGACTTGGAGGGGCTGTCCCAGTGTACCTGAGGCAGGTGGTGAGCACGGTGGTGACACCTGCAGGTAGTGGTGTTCCCAGGTTGTAGGAAGGATAAACCACAGCGAGGAGGATGAGCCGCAAAGCCCAGCACCTCCCAACCAGGGCAGGACTCCAGCAAGGAGCCTACGCACAGCCACTGACAAGAGGACTGCCACCAGGGCTCCGAGCACTGCGGTGCCTCGCTCAGTGTCTGCAGCCCATGGTGGCATTCTCACCATCAGCAGAGAGCCTTGCTGGAGTACAGCAGTGGGGGAACCTCAGCAGCACAGACCCATCTTCTCCTCCTTACGTTTGGAGGCAGCAAAATGAACTGTAGGCACAGAATTGGTCTTGAGAAGCTGGGGACTCCAGGTACTTTGAACGCAGGTTCTTCTCACAGCAGTTCTGGGGGGTGACATAGATGACTGCCCAGGACCACAGATCAACTGCTTTGAAGCTCCCACAGCAAATGGGACCACAGCAGGGGCAGCTCCGACAACAGGAAGGAGGAGAAACATTCCCTTCCCACATTTCTCTCTCCTGCATTGCCTACCCCTGCAGACCTAGCATACAGGTATGCAGGATTTGGCCCACAAGTAGCACTGCAGATCTCCAATAGGCTGATTGCCAAGCCGTGGAAGAACACAAGTGTAAATCCAAGGCCCTTGCCCAGCTCTGCCTGGCCTGACCTAAATCTGGAGAAGGAGACACTACAGAAGCATGCAGAGCATTCAGAAGCTTATCCCCACTACACAGCTCATCATTTCCACACTACATTGTCACCACTAAAACACCTTAATCAATGTGAACAGTAACAAGAAAAGAAGTTTTCAACATCCCTTACAGTTTAGGATAGCAGCAATATTTAGTGTGAATTTCTTTGCTCATCAAGCTAGCTACTTGAAATGATGACAGGAAGTTGAGAGAGAAAAAGAAAAAGAAGAGACCAGAGAGATGGAGCTCCACAGCACATCCTCACTGCCTGCTGCTCATGACTCGTGGCTTCACTTCGTTCCTGGAGTAGATGGGGGGGGG